>NW_025831649.1:0-1104 GCF_002878395.1 Capsicum annuum | reverse complement strand
TAGAGGGTATGACTCATGAGGGTCAATTGTACCCCTGGGATAGGATTTTGTGCAACTTAAATGGCGGTATTCTGGATATTTTCTCACTTATCTTAATGAGGTTCCAAGACTTCTAACCTTCTTGGACGTCTATTTACCCTATTATTCAATCCATGAAAACTTAGAAACAATTATAAAATGCTATAAGATTCTCACAAAAGCTTTTAGGAAAGGGACACTAGGGTTTCAACTAGAGGATTAATTTGGGGCTTGTCTGATGATTTCTTTCCATTGTCATCTTGGTTTAAGGCATGTCCTCTTCTCTCATTGTTAATTCTATCAAAAATCATGGGTTTTTATGAATATTTTCATCACTTTATTGATTGTATGATTTTTGTTTTCAAATATGAATTGGAGGTTTTGGTATTAAATGGTTGGTTATGGTTTTCTAAGGTTTTAATTAGGCTTTATGTGCATTAATGGTGGTTTTGTATAATCGAATTGAATAAGAATGGTTTAATGGTTATTGACAATTGTTTTGTTTATATTATGCCCCCAATGTGTTTGTCAAAATTCCTATAATAATATTTTCATTGCATTGAGTAATTTTAATGGAACTCTTTCTTGTTTTAAAACTTGGTAAAGGAAATATACATGGTTTAAATGGCTTGGAAAGGTAAATGGCTAAATGATGATGCTTTTGGGGTACATGGAATCCACTAAGTAGTTTAATATGGTAAATCGAAGGGCACTTAAAAGTCCCCTTAAACCGATATATGGTTGGTTTATATATAGTACTTGAAAGTATGGTCAGTATGACGATACCCCTCTAAATAGCCTTGGTTAATATATGGTAAATGTAGTGGTTAGTTGTTTGGTAATGGTTTTAATTGGGAAATAATGGCGGGATGTGTAGCAAAGCCGTGGAAGGTGAAGGTCCCAAGAGACATAAATTGGAAACTCATATTTTTCGATGTGAGGTTTGTCTTGGTGATCATATGCATGATATCACATTATATTTTGGGGGATGTATTAGTCATCCCAGGTTTTCTTTCGTGGTCGTGTTACTACACACACTGGGGCCCTTTCAACAGGTGGAGCTGAACCTATATAACTCATTGGTGG
>NW_025831648.1:0-1797 GCF_002878395.1 Capsicum annuum | reverse complement strand
TTTGTATGGAGAAAGAATTATTCTCAAGTTCAATCCAAAGAAGATCAGATCATTCATCACTTTTGAAAGCATCGGAGACCCAAGACAAGAATCAAGAGATGTTGCATAGATAGGACTTTTGTAATTTCATTTATATTTTTAACTTGTAATTTTTATTTTGATGTAATTACATGGCCATGGACCAGAACCTCGACAGGACCTCACTCGACTCTCCAACTTGGTATAGTCCCTCACCTTCCAAGCCTTTGAGATACCTGTGACTTGAACCCCTCATAACTTGGGTAGGTAAGATATCCTAAATCAAGACTTGGTAGTACTCTGTACTTCTTTTTCCCCATCTTGAATAATGGTCGGGTTAAAATTTTGTCTCGTTGCTTACTTCTTTATCTTCAAACACTTTATGTTTACATCTAAAGAGAGGCATGGTGAAGACATCTAATTTTGTCCCTCCCAAGATCAACTTTTACCTATTTATTCTCATCATACCGCGCACCCTAACCCATTTAATAGTTCCACCACAAGAATCCAAATAACAAATTAAATAAATTCATAACAACTTGGGATACCTTACCCTAAAAAAAATAACAACCACTATCCTACACAACCTTCATACCCACATACCCCCTACCTCCACCCCTAACCTTGTTCACGTTTTCCCTTACCCTTTTATAATTTATACACATAGACCCATATACGTACTAGAGGGAACATATGAATAGACATATATATTTTTTCACAGAAGAAGAGGGAGGCATACACACATTGTAATACCCCGTATGTTTCTAAGCTAAGAGTTAAACCATTTTTCCTATGTATGAAACCTCCTATCCTGTGAGTAGCATTTTAGTTCATGACTTACAATGAGTATCCTAGCTATAATATAGCTTATGATGTGTTAATCATGTTCATATGAGTCCCTTAAGGTAGAACAAGCAAAGTTAAATCCATCAAGTTTTAGTGTTTAATTTTGTAAGGGTCATATTTGAACGAGTATAACTTGATGTTAATATGGTATTTTTGCATATTTCTAACCACCAAATTGTAGATAATTGAATTATCTTTCCAACGATAACAATTTCGCCTTAATCCAATACCCGAGTGAAAAGTTATGCCCATTTTCATGAGAGACAGTAAGGATAGGCGATTGGTTAGGCGCCGCCCAACCAAACTTAGGTGATTGATTAGGCGCCGCCTAAGCCAGTTCCAATCCAAAAAACACTCCGTTTTGAGTTATTTTGAGGGTAATTATGTCTTTTAACACTCCTTACATGTCCCTAAACTTAACCCTACGAAATATATAACTTCTAAACACATTATAACCCTATTAACATCTCAAAGCTCATCATCCAAGATCACCATAGGAGAAAAACAACTAGGGTTGCATAATTAAGCTTGAAGATCCAACTTCAAGGAAATTCCTCCGTCAATCATCAAGAACCTCCCTTCCAAGGTATGCGTAGTGTTCATCCACGGATTCTATTCATCCGTGGAGTTCAAGAATTAATCTTTCAAATACAAACGCTTAGTTTATTGCGGTGATATAATTATACCCATGTCGATGCTTGTTTGTTTTTCTATATAATAGTATCGTGACTGTATATCTCATGACAGTTATGTTGTTAGTTGAAAAACATGATCTTTAGATGGATTGATAGAATGCAAGTATGAAATCCACCTATGCCTTAAAGAATGCGTGCAAGGTGTTCGATAAAATACCTAGTATGTTAGAACTTCATATTTACATGATTTCATGATATCTAAATAACAAGTTCATGTTAGTCATACACTCCAATATAA
>NW_025831647.1:0-1194 GCF_002878395.1 Capsicum annuum | reverse complement strand
TGTCCGTCGCAATTTGTAAATATTTTTAATTTTTCTTTATTTTTTTACAAAAAGCGACGGACAACGTCGCTTTTGTTAAAACTAAATAACTTTATGAAAATGACACCATCCGTCGATATTTGATATTTTAATTCACTATTAAATAAATAATTTTTATTAAAATAGCGGGTCTTAATTCAATCCAATTCAATTTCTCAATGTGTTTATTTTCTAACCATCTTGTACACAATTAATGTTGATTTTAATCAAATGGATATTAATTTCATTTTCGACCCGTTTTAATGTAATTTTAATCTCAGTTATGGTCGGTTTTTATTAAAATAAATAGAAAATAATTTTAAAAATCGACCACTTGTGGCCAATTTTTAATTAAAATAATTTTTTTTAATATATAATTTTTTAGAATTACGCTGATCACACGTATTCGATAATCAATATAATAATAATAAATATCAATCAAGCTTAGATTTTGTAAAAACAAATTATACTAAGAAATATATCAAATTAAATAAATAAATTACGTTAATTATAATCTTTATCTTTTACTTATGTTTCAATATATAAAATAAATATAATGTAGTGATCGATCGATTAACGATGTAGTAAAAAATTAGTAGAATCTATCCAAACATATTGAATACTTTGATTTGAAATAATAGAAGTAATAATATAATGTACGTTGAATTTATATTAAGTTAAACTAACCGATAATTCATCTGAGTATATGTGAAATACATTGTAATTATTATGGGATAGTAAAATCGTGTATGTAATGTATATAATACGTATTCAAGAGTTGATATATTATGTGTGTGTGTATGTATGTGTGTATATATATACGATGTAGTGATCGATGAACTATGTCGTCAAAAACTAGCAGAATCTATCCAAACATATTGAATACCTTGATTTAAAACGATCGAAGTAATAATAAACTGTACTTTGGAGTTGTATTAATGTAAGCTAATAATCAAATTAATTGATAACCCGTCAAAGTATGTATATGAAATACGTCGCTTTACATTACGGGGTATGATACAAGTACAATCATGATTGTGGACCAATACGTAAAGACTGGAGCTGGGGTGTCTGCCCAACCAATGGAACAAGCTTTGAAGTGTAGAGAACAAGACCCAACACTCCAAAGCCATCCAATATGCACACTCCAAGGCCTCCCTTTTGTCTTGGCTCATT
>NW_025831646.1:0-1319 GCF_002878395.1 Capsicum annuum | reverse complement strand
TTTTTCCTATATGGTCTTTTATGTTTATAATTTTTTACATAATATCTTTTTTTTGATTTCTTATATTTATATTTTGATTTTTGATATTTGTTATATTTTTATGTCTTTTTCTTTTCTTATAATATCTTTCTTCACATCAAAATTGAGGTGTTATTTTATCTTTTCAATATGCTAGATTTCTTGTTAATGTTTTTTCCATTTTTATTTTTTCTCTGTATTTTTCACATAGATTTCTATACCATTGTTGTAAAAATTTTATTCTTGCTCCTAGGGTATCTACTATTTTTGCTTCATTCCAACTTTATATTATTTTTGAACTAAACGATTCAGATAATTTACTAAAATATAATCTTCTTACTTCTTTACTTTCTTCTGTATTATATGTTCCTTTATAGTAGTATTTTTAAATGCGTACGTATACTCATCTATATAACACATATTACATATTGTGAGTTTTAACATTAATTTTTATTTATATCTTTTCCTTTATTTTGTTCTTCTTCTACTGTTGTCATACTGCTAAATTCATCTCTTATAGCTGTTTCATATTTTTTTCAATATGTCTATAGGTGTTAGTTTAGTTACCGTTGTTACTTCCATTTTTTTCATCTCTTAATACCTTTTTACCTTTTTTCAGTTAAATTTAAAAGTCATAATTTTGTTGTTCCTATTAATGTTCTTTCTATATATTTTGGTGTATATATTGCATTTATACCATTATCTAGTATTTATTTTTCTATATATCCTATTCATAATTGTATCATTTTATCTACATCTATTACGCAGTCTAAGTCTAAAAAGTTATAATTTTTATTAATTATCTGTTTTGGTGTCCATTTGTTATATTTATTTTTTGGTTAAATTTTTTAAACTTATCTTTATAGTGATATGTTGTTTTCTAGTTTCTGATGCACTAGGTATTATATTTCCATCGTCCTCTTTAACAAGAGAATTTATTTCCATGTTTAAATAGTCTATTTGCATATATTCAGTATTTTCTATCTTTATTTATGATATTTGTTACTTTTTTGGGTTTTTAGGCATTTTGTAATCTCTAGCTAAATGTTCCAGTTTTTCACAATTGTAACAAGTACATTATTTTATAGATTTCTTTTTCTTATATGGTCTTTTGTGTTTATAATTTTTTAAATAATATTTTTTTCTTGGTTTCTTATATTTATATTTTGATTATTTGTATTTCTTATATTTCTTATGTCTTTTTCTTTTCTTATAATATATTTCTTCACATCCAAATTGAGGTGCTATTTTATCTTTGCAACATGCTAAATTTCTTATAAATATTTTTTTCATTTTTATTT
>NW_025831645.1:0-1029 GCF_002878395.1 Capsicum annuum | reverse complement strand
GAAACCTATCCAATCTAGATAAATAACAAAGTGCAAAAGAAAAAAAAACATCATTGGGGTGGACATGGAGGATCGGGCGAAAACAGAAAAAACTGTTACACATGCAAAATACTAAGTAATTAAGTTCAAAAGTAACCAAGAAAGGTTGTTCATCTCTGAACAATAGCTTATTGAGAATTTCTTTTTCAATCAATATTAGTACATTACAATACCATCATGTAGCAACTTCTTTCTATATGTTTCTGCAATTCTAGCATTGCATATAGCAACCAATGATATGTGCATAATATAGAGAGTCACAAAACACATACAAATCAAAGCGCAACATTCAAGACAAAAAAATAATTTTTGAGTGACCTTAGGAAAAGTTTCGTTTTGCTGGACATTTTATAGCATGAACCTTTTTGTAGATAAAATTCATTTGCATTAGATTGATTCAGTGATTTTAGTCTAAATTAAATTTATTTACTAAAAATCTTCAAATTCTCTTGATTTTTTAATTGCAATGAAGTAAATGTTGATTATGTAATCTCCTGGTTCTCTTTCTTCAGTTACATTAACACGAGGAATGATTTTTTCATTATAGTACTACTATTAATTGTTATTTAAGTCCACTATTTATTATTTTTTTTAATTGGATGTATTAATACAAAAAGAATTTTAAAATGTGGAGAAAACTCAATTAATGTCCAAAAAAAAAAAAGATAAATGACAACGAAGGCTTTTAAGGCATGCCACATAGGATGATTAGATCAATATAACTAGAGTTAGGTTTTCACTTAAACTAATATTACACTATCCATCTGAGTTGGGTCTTTAAAAGTTTATAGAGTGAATAGCCGATCATTATATATGTGTATTGCATGAGTAGTTCTCCAGTCCCATCTTTTGGCTATTTGAGATGCATGAATATATATGTATATAATGAGTTTGAATTTAATGGTTCAATATTTATGACTATTTTGTTGATCTATTGTAACACTTTTCAACCTCAGATTCAATATGTCTCATTTTACTTCCTTTAGCACT
>NW_025831644.1:0-1074 GCF_002878395.1 Capsicum annuum | reverse complement strand
GATACAACCCTGACAATGTAAAACACTATCTCCTCCTTGGGAGAAAATCTCTACTTTTTGATCCTAAACTGACTCTTTCAACTTGACAAGGTTGAGATCTCTATCTTGCTTTTCTTTCACCTTGGAAACTAGATATAATTCTGAACTACTCTTAATATATACACCACCCTCTGAAGAATCGACTAAGCAAATGTCTAGTCTGGTAAGCTGAAGACTTCTTGAGATAACTTCTTCTTACTATACTCCACATAAGAAACACTAGCCATGGATAGCCTACTGAGAGCATCGGCCACTACGTTGGCCTTGCTCGGATGATAGAAAACACTCATGTCGTAGTTTTTCAAGAGCTCTAACCACCTTCTCTGACGAAGATTGAGATCTTTTTAAGAAAAGACATACTGAAGACTCCTGTGATCTGTGAAGACACCTACATAAACACTGTAAGATGTCTGGACACGTAGGCTATGAACCTACCATGCTGCATGAGGACACAACCCAAACCTACTCTGGATGCATCACAATACACTACAAACTTATTTGAACCATCTGGGAGAGTTAAGACTGGAGCTGAGGTGAGTCAAGTCTTCAACTCCTAAAAACTCTTCTCGCAAGGATCTGACCACTAAAACTTTCTGAGTCAATCTGGACATAGGGGATGCAATAGAAGAAAATCCCTCAATAAACCATCTGTAATAGCTAGCCAAACCCAAGAAAGTCCTAATATTTAATGTAGAGATAGGTCTGGGCCAGTTTCTTACTGCTTTATTCTTTTGAGAATAGCTCTAATTCTATCACCAAAAATGATGTGACCAAGGAATGCCACTGACCTTAGCCAAAATTCGCACTTACTGAACTTGGCGAATAGCTGATGATCTTTGAGAGTCTGAAGTACTGTTCTGAGATGGTTTGCATAATCTCACTCAGTGCGGGAATAGACCAGAATATCATCTATGAAGACTATGACAAACATGTCCAAGTACTGCTTGAACACACGGTTCATCAAGTCCATGAAAGTTACTGGGGCATCGGTAAGACCAAATGACATGACTAAGAATTCAAAGTGACCATACCAAG
>NW_025831643.1:0-3450 GCF_002878395.1 Capsicum annuum | reverse complement strand
TTTAGATTCCAAGTTCCAAGAAATGATCCTAATATGTGTTGATTTACGTGATATTCATGATAAACTCTTCAATTTTCAAGTTTATTGTTATAACCATGTTTAACCTGAGTGTTTATGATTTAATAAAACAAGAATGCTTCCCATATGTTTGATAAATTATCTATGAGGATGAAATAATGCCATTATAGCATGCTAACATGTATTCCCCATTCATGTACAAGTTAATGCATTACAAGTGTTTGATAAAATGTCTCTATAGATGAATTATGACCAAGTGAACATTTTTATGTTACTCAAAATTATGTTTTACTTTACTTGTCATGCTATCGAGTCCTAGGGGTATTTAATACCCAACAATTTAGTTGTTTACCTAGAGCTAGTGTCAGTGACAGAATAGTATCAGTCATGTCATAATCAGTAGTACTCTCAGTCAGTTACAGAACTCAGTAGAATTCAGTCAATTACAGAACTCAGGAAAATTTAGTAACTTTTATTAGTCCAGTCCAGTTCAGTATACTCAGTTCAGTGTTTTTCAGTTAGGAGTAAGATTCAGCACCGAGTGAGCCTAGGGATGGGGTCTCACCCGTTAGTTAAGACTGGGTCCCTAGAAGTAATCCCTAAGCTCTAGAACTATGTAGTCAGCGTAGGTTATGAGATGTCACCCATTAGATAGGACTGACATACTCAGGGGTCACCCGCTAGATTAGGACTGATCTCAGGGGTCACCTATTAGTTAGGACTGACTCCACAACAGTTGTCTTTACCTGTGGCACGATATGGATACCCTTCTAATTGGGGTTACAGATTGGACCCCAACTTAGTTATATTATCTTATTTGGGACATGTCATATAGATGATTACCTCCCACAGTTTTAGTTTCAATCTTTAGTATAGAACTCTGTTCAGTTTCACAAAATTAGGACTGTCAGATACAGTCAATCAGTATCAGTTAATTAGTTATCAGAATTCAATACTTAGCTTTAGAAAAACTCAGTTATAGTTTATAAATATATATGTATATGCACAGGTTGCATTCTCAGTACTTACAGTAGTTTTAATTATCCATGTACTCTCATGTTCAGTTACTCTATCTTATTCAGTCAATTATATTCTCATTCAACTAACCCTTGCATTCAGTCTTACCTCATCTAGCATACCAGTACATTCCACGTACTGGCGCATACTTTCTCTTGCGCTATGATATCTCTATCATAGGTTGGGATGCTCAAGTTCCCGACCGCATATAGTTAGGTTTAGATTCATCTAGCAGTAGATTTAGCAGTGAGTCCTCATCATTCGAGGATATTTTTTTATTTTTTTATTTCAATAGACTTAGTATTTTAGTAGGTGGAGTTAGTTAGGGGAATGTCCTATCAACTCCACTTTCAGACAGTTTTAGTTAGAGGCTTTTCAGACTAGACTAGTTCAGATAGTATTTCAGATGTTTTATCAGATGTTAATTATTAGTATTTCAGATTTTGAACCTTATGGCATTTCAGCCTATTCTCTGTATTTTTTAGTATTACTATTCAGTGCTCACAGCAGATATCAGTTATGGGTTAGCTTGTGGTCCTTCGGGATAAGCACCGTGTAGCGTCCAAGGTATAAAATCAGGGCGTTATACCTATGTAAGGTTAATGGATCCTAAAATATCTAAGTTGGATAAAAAAGTTACTACTAGAGCTTTTCTTGGTTATGCTTCAAATAGTACAACCTATAGATTTTTTAATATTGAAGATGATGTGATAATTGAATCAAGTGATGCTATTTTTCATGAAAATAAATTTCTTTTTGATTCTAAAAATAGAGGTGGTCATAGGATTGAAAAAAATATTTTGTCACTACCTAGTCTACTTCTACTTTAAAAAATAAAAAAAAATGATGATTTTGAGTTAAGAAGAAGTAAACGAGCTCGAGTAGAAAAAGATTTTGGTCCTGATTATTATATTTTTAACGTTGGAGATGACCCTATCACTTTAAAAGAAGCTTTGTCTTCACATGATGCTATTTTTTAGAAAGAGGCAGTAAATGATGAAATGGAATCACTAATTTCCATTAAAACTTGGAAGCTAGTTGATTTACCACTGGTTTATAAAACAATTGAATGTAAAGGAGTCTTAAGTAAAAAGTTAAAATCAGATGGATATGTTGATAAATACAAAGCTATGCTAGTGGATAAAGGTTTTAAACAACTAGAAGCCTTAGAATTTTTTGATACTTTTTCTCCAGTTACTAGAATTACATCCATTAGACTTTTAGTTGCTATTGCGGTAATTTTTTATTTACAAATTCATCAAATGAGTATGAAAACTGCTTCTTTCAATGAAAATCTAAATGAGGAGATTTACATGGAACAACCCAAATATTTTGTTGAGGCTGGACAAGAAAGCAAAGTGTGTAAACTTACAAATCCCTATATGGCTTAGAATAGGCACCAAAGCAATGGCATAAAAAATTTGATTCCTGCACAATTGATAATGGATTTAAAACAAATGAGTATGACAAGTGCATATATCATAAGTCTTGGAATGATTCGCATGTTATTATTTGTCTATATATTTATCATTTATTGATCTTTGGCTCTAACATGAATGTTATTGATGAAACTAAAAATATTCTTAGAAGCCATTTTGATACGAAAGATCTTGGTGAAGCAAATTTTATTCTAGGAATGAAAATTACTTGTACATGGGATGGAATTTTCCTTTACTAGTTACATTATGTTGAGAAAATTTTGAAAAAATACAATTTCCTTGATTGCAAGCATGTTGTTACTCCTTTTGATGCTAGTGTTCACTTATTTCTTGTTGAAAGTTAAAATTATGTTATAAAACAAAAGGAATACGCTAGCATAATTGAAAGTTTGAGATATGTGACTGATTGCACTAGGCTTGATATTGTATATGCAGTAGGAGTACTTAGTAGGCTCGCTAGCAAGCCTAGTAATGAGCATTGGCATTCTATAACAAGAGTTATGGGATATTTATCTGGAATAAAAAAATGTGGTTTGTTTTATAAAAAAATATCTTGTTGTACTTGAAGGCTTTTGTGGTGCGGATTGAAATACTTTATCAGGTGATTCCTTATCTATTGCTGGATATATTTTTACTTTGGGTGGTGGTGCTATTTGTTGAAAATCTAAAAAGCAAACTATAATTGCTAACTCTACCATGGAAGCTAAACTAATTGCTTTAGCTTCAGCTAGTGAGGAAGCGAATTGGTTGAGATATTTGTTATTTCAAATACATTATTTTGAAAAACCAATTCCTCCCACTTTAATTCATTGTGATAGCACCATTGCAATGGATAGAGTTTAAAATCATTATTACAACGAAAAATTCAGACCTACAAGGAGAAAACACAGTAATGTGAGATGATATTTGACAAATAGTATCATTAATGTTGATTATGTCAAATCTTGTAATAATCTTATAGATCCATTGTCTAAGG
>NW_025831642.1:0-2313 GCF_002878395.1 Capsicum annuum | reverse complement strand
CTCTCATCATCTCTAAATCATGTTCAAATACTATGAAATTGATAAAACTACTTTCAATCATAAAACATACATTTCAACTCTTTTCCGACAAAACCATAAACTTAAATTCAATACAATAGAGGGAGTTCATAATTTGCACTCTCAAACAATCTTCAATATTAATTTTCATACATGTAAATCAATTTAGGGGAAACAACCATAAGGACAAAGCAATAGTAACAATGAAACATTTGGAATACATAATTTAAAACATAGATTCCAAAACCCTTTTAGAATTCATGCTTAATAATCGTAAAATCCTGCTCTAGTATTTTTCAAGCCCATGTAGTTTTTAGGATTAAACCCACATACTTTAGACTATAAGAGTTGAAAGATGGAACCTAGATATTGATAGATGAAACCCGGATCTTGTCCCTTTTCTTGTAGTCTGGAACTTAAGATCTTGATTCTTGATCTTGAGGGAAAGGATTTAGGGTTTTCATTTGAGAGGAAAAATTGAATTATGGAGTGTATTCTGCTTTTCGGGCATGAATCTTATGTTATGGACAAACCTTGGGTGAGGTAAAGGTCCAAATTGCCCTTAAAAATGCAAAAATAAAACCTGAAAATTAGGTGTGTGCGACGGAGCGTGTGTCGCATGCTAATCGTACGCAGCTACTGTCTCTCTCACGAAAATGGTTGTAACTTTTTGCTTGGGTATTGGATTTTGCCAAAATTGGTATCGTTGGAAAGCTAATTCAAAGACCTATATATAGTAGGCCCTCTAATTAGATATATACAAGAAGTTATGTTCAATGGAATTTGACCCAAGTTTAAACGTCCACTAAAATTTAATTGCTAGAAATGTTTTCAACTCGTGTTAGAGCTAGGGGATTTTTGTGACCTCAATTAATACTCAAAGGTATTCCCACACTGTAGGATTGATAACCACACATATATTAACAAGGAATTATCTATTTTGGGTCTATATATGTAGGAACGACGGTCTAGATTCTAGCCTAAAAGTATGGGGTGTTACATTATCTCCCCCTTGGGATCATTCATCCCCGAATGATGGATAGGGACTTTGGAAGTTCTAAAAGTGTAGAATAAAGAATGTAACATAGCATTGAACATTTTTCATCAACAAAATATGTCATGGCAGTCAACGAGATTCATGATAACCCCTAGAAAAACATGTAAGCATGAAACATGAGATAACGAAACTTGATGTCGACATAATCTTGGCATGTGTTTTATAGCACATGATCAAAACATTGTAAGAGATGAATTTTTATAAGAATACTCAGCCTGATTAAGATTGGTACAAGACATGATATGAGATTCTCGTGGGACATAAGAATTGAAGCATTCTTCATCTTACAAGATACAACGAAAAGACTTAAACATTAGAGACACTACTCATCTACTCCACAAACAATAATTTATATGCTTCATCATTTACAACTTACAATTCTCCCAATACACATCCAACCACGTGAGTTTGAGTCCCACTGTATAATAATCTTATGTTGAAGCTTAACTCGGAGGAAAAAAGGGCTAGCTTAAGCTACGGGACTCCATATTGTACATCCCCTTAAGAATATTTACTTCACCTTATCACTACCGTCAAATACTCAAGTTTTAAATCAAGAAGTACTAACCATAGAGCATATTGGTTTGTATTTTCAACAATCACAACATTCAAGCTTAATCATTACTACACCCATTACATAGATCTCCCTACTAAGATCAAAATATTTTGATCATTTTCGCAAATATTTTCGCCACATTGCTCCTTCTTAGCTATTCCACACAATAATAGTTCATCTCTTTCTTTTCTCTTTCACCTATAACCTTAGTTTAAGAATCACATCAAATTGTGTACACACTGCTACAGCATTTATCTCCTTTATTTTAGCTCGTTAATATGTACACACTGCTACAACATTGTTTTATTTCTTTCATCAAGATCTTTTGAATAGCTCCTCTATCTCTGCCAGTGTAGTCTCTTTTTCTTCATCATCATTATTGAAATCAAAGATTCTATCATCGTCATCCTCTTCTTCTACCCCAGCCCCCAAACCTGCAGTCTACACATAATAATCCTCAAATAATTTCTCCTTTAAGATTGACCTCACAACAAGATTTACATTATCATGGAACACATAGTAATTAAGGTGAGAAAGGTAGAAATGATGAACCACCAACTGATATAAAGGCATAAAACCTTCCATGACACTTTCTTTGAATTAATAATCATGACTAATTGGAGTATGTTGCATTACAAGCACTCTTGATTCACTAGTAGATGTTGAAGACTAGTCCGGTTCT
>NW_025831641.1:0-2430 GCF_002878395.1 Capsicum annuum | reverse complement strand
TGTCTTTGAGGCTCCCTTTAATGAATTTACTCAATTTTCCAATCAGGATCATTCCCTCAGAAGAAACTTGCACCTCTTTAATTAGTGGTATTTGTTTCACAGAATTTTTTATCTCATGAACCTCTGGAGATTTTCCAGGTGCATGGATAAAATCTTTGTCTATAAGACCTTCTATACTATCCACCATCTTATCAATTCGATCATCTTGATTCTGAACATATTTGGTTAAGCCATCAATTGTCTTTTGCCAAATTCGTAAGTTGCTCCTCCATAGACAAGGCATTATTTACCATCGATTGCATAATCACTGGAAATGTTGGAGAGTAGCACATATTATCACATAATTTGATCTTTGAAGTGCTCAACTTATGCGGTGTAGTCGGAGATGATGAGTTGCTTGAACAACCGTCGCTCTTCGCACCAGAGTATTTGGAACCGAAATGCTCAAGTAGAGCTAGAGTCTCCTTAAGAGATTCCGCCACATTGCTTCCTCCTTCTGAAGCACTTGCATTGGACTTCTTTTCTTTTGGGGTTTTGGGGTTGAAGATCCAAATATTAGAGTTGGTGCGGACGACGCTGAATGTGTTTGTTGTCCTATCAAGCTTGCCTTGCTTCTTGTGACAGCTCCTAAGCTTCCGAAAGTAACACCCAGGATATTTTCTACTTCTGCAGAGAACGTTGAGTCAATAGCCTTGGAAGCAGTTGATTGAGAGTTAACCTTTTTGGAAGTCATTTCAGTGTTGTTGAACTTTGCAGTTGGAAAAGTTGAGATTAGAGGTAGAGATGGTCCCAATGGGCATGCCAGAATTTGTTAGACAATAAAATTTTTGAGACCAAAAAATAAATAATCGAGACAAGAAAATATCCTGCAATAATCAATTTATTGATTTTAATATATGAGTGTTACAATCTCTATCAATCCTCTGATTTGCTTTTTCAAATATAAATTCAAAGGCTTAAAACTTGATCTTGAATTTGAACTTAATTTGAATGTTTTGAGGGACTTGATCTTGACTTGTGCTTGAATTCAAAGGTTTTTGAGCTTGATCTTGAATATTGCGGTGTTGATCTTGAATCTTGATGAACTTGATTTGAATGCTTGAGCTTTTAACAGAAATTGTGGCCTTTGATCCATGAGCTTTCTCTTGCTACTTGTTAGAGTTCTGGGGTCCCTCTTTCTGAAATATGAGACCCCTATTTATAGTTGTGGAAAAAGAAGAGTCATGATAAAGATGGACTTCTTTTGACCAATCAAATTCAAGTGACGTGTCGCCTTTTATGGGCTTCAATTTTATTGGGTCTGCTGCACTATTTTGACATATGCCATGATCCTATTGGCTCCTTCACTTGATTTGGCATGCCATATCATTTGACACGTGGCGTTTATTTGGGCCTGTAGAATATGACAATATCTTGGGCTTAGCAAAGTGGGCTCATCATTTGTATCTCAAATCAATGGGCTAGCCCAATAAAAAATGAACTTTAATTAAATCCATATATGTTTGGACTTAAATAATTAATCCAATTATATTAATCGCCAATATTTATTGAGACTAATATATTTTGAATTTAATATAGTCCAAATTTTGTACGAATTTAAATCTTCAAAATTGCATCGCCCACAAGTAGATTATATTTAAAAATTTTATGTATTGAACAAGTATTAAAGGAAGAAGCTTTGTATATGAGGTTCAAGTTATTGCTAGCATCTAATATCCATCTGGTAACATGAGAAGATATTATTGACTGTTCTTGGGGAAAAAGAATGGTTGTTTGCAAGTAATTTGTAGGTTCAAAGAGTGAAGCGTGTGTGTTATTTTGAGGATGAGGCTTTCAGGGATAATCTGATACGAGCTTTGCAACCATGAGTTGCAGTGAGAAGGGAGTAGAAAGAGAAGATAGATTCATAAAGTTTCATTAGTATCTAATTTAGGTAGTTTCTCACAAATTTTAATTATTGACTAATTTTATGTTGGTTATTTAAAGTCCTATTAACGAGAATCTTAATCAAACCCTAAGTTACAAATTTTGCATTAAAGTTCATATGCATGCATGGTCTTAGTATCAATCTATAGCTAATTAAGTTTTTTTTTTCTTTAAAAAAAGAAAATGATCAAATAGTGTTCTATTTTCTCAACGTGCAATCTATTTTTTTTAATACCATATAATGCTTGGCACTATTATTTTATTAGTTTCTCACTTTCCGTAGTAATGTTTGATTTACTAAGTCTTAATGAAGTTATATCTAACCATAATTAACCAAGTTATATCCTATTGCTAATTCATTTAGTACGAAATAGAATAATTAGACCAAAAATACTTGGGATCTAAATAAGAACTTAAAAAAAAAACTATCTAGCGTATTATCTTTATAATATCAGTATAAGTGAAATACGATTTTATTCAAGTCCCATTATAATTGATAAAAGG
>NW_025831640.1:0-1374 GCF_002878395.1 Capsicum annuum | reverse complement strand
AAAGTATCTACGCAAAAGGTTAACAAAGAAAGAGTGCAATTTACTTTTCTAAAAATATTTCACGAGGGAAGAGGTGGTATTAGCAGGGGTAGTCACTAGTATGCTAAGGAGGGAGTTCCCATTTACTTACTTAGGGTGCCCTATTTTCTACATGAGAAAGAAAAAGACCTTCTACCAGCAAATGATCTATCGAGTCAGCACCAAATTTCAATGATGAAGAGGGAAATTATTATCCTACGAAGGAAAGCAATCCTTACTAAACATATGTTAAAAATCATTCCTATACATTATCTGTCAGTGATGAACCCTTTTTTGAATGTCATTAATATCATTCAAAGAATGATGACCCAATTTTATTAGAGTAGTAGTGTAGGTGGGAGATGTAGGCACTAGACAAGATGAAAAAATTTATGCTTAACAAAGAAAGAGGGAGGAATTTGTTTTAGACTATTTCAAGATGTAACCATGTCATTATTCTAAAAATTATAGTGGAACTTCATAACCAAGACATATATGTAGATTCGTTTATGTATAACAAGTATTACAAGAAAGAAAACCCAAATCTGGTAATGTAGAAGAAGGGTTATGGGGCTCATAGGTCACGAAGAAAATGTTGTAGGCCAAAGATATGATAAAGCATCAGATATGGTAGAAAATAATTAAATGAATAGCTCAATTATGGTATGATAATTGGATAGGGATGAGGCTTTGTATTGTATCATTGATAATGGACTAGAGTGAGATGATAGATATTAGCAGATATAAGATTTAGGGATTGAAGGAGAATGGAATATGTAGTTGATCAATGAGATATCACCAGAGGAGATGCCAATCATATCAAAAATAAGATAACACCTTCAAGGGGTATAGAAGAGGATGACAGAACATGAGAATACATCTGTCATATTAAGCAGCCTAATCAAATATTAAAGGAGATATGGGTAAAAGGACTGCAATTCAAAATTGATTTTTTTCATGTGGAGATTATGGAAATTCAAAGTACTAGTGGATTATAGAATTAGGAGATGGGGTTATGAAGGACCATCCAGGTGTTGGCGCTATCCAAATCTTGTATAAGAGACAATGTCTCATATGTTCATACAATCAGAAGCTGCTAACAGGACTTGCTCCTATTTTTCTTCTTTTGTAGGCTTAAGCATCCAAGGACTAAGCTTAAGGAAAGTTATTATGATGTGGCAGAAAGCAAATGTGAGGCATGGTATGAAGGAATATTATCAAGATCTACCAAGTATCATAGTATGGGAGCTATGGAGAATAAGAAACAGCAAAAATTATAAAGGAAAAAATACGTCACGACATTGGATAACTTATAATATCACGAGAAATTTTTAGATGTTGCTTAAAGTGAGAAAA
>NW_025831639.1:198848-212166 GCF_002878395.1 Capsicum annuum | reverse complement strand
ATTTGTTTTAAATGTTCATATGATGTAAATTGTTTGAAAACATCTTGAAGAGCATGACATGAAATATTTTGAGAATTGATATGATTTTGACTTGAAAATGAGAAGGTTATTCATGTTGAATACAATGGTTGAATGAGAAGAATGATGTAATACTGATAGCTTGCAAGTCGGGTATGACGATACCCTACAGAGTATGACATGTGATTGATTTGAATGAAGTTTGAATGCATTGATTTTCATGAGAAATGTGGATGCCCGAAGAAGACGTTTGAGTGAAAGGGCTCATCGCTGAAAATCGTAGTTGCCGATGCGGGTCATATGATATTGTATCCTACATGGGAGGATAATAAAATAATTGGGACATCTCACATGGGGGTATTCCCTGCGGTGTACTCACATGGGGGGTATACCGGCTCCAAATCCTGGCAGCTACTTGGATTGGAGGCTTGGCCTCCGAGCACCAGAGGTGGATTCCACATAACCGTGGAATTAAAATTGTAGGGTATTCCACCTAGCTCAATCGCATTACATTGGAATTGAAAACTATTACATTATGCCTATGTGTTTTTAAATAATTTGATATGAAACTGCTTTATAATGGCTCTCACCTATATTGTGTAAAAATATTATATTTCTATTTTGATTTCTTTGTGTACCAGTACTTTTGTATTGACCCCCTCTTCTCCCAGGTTCGGAGGCACAGTCTAGGGGTCTAGACAACTAGTAGATTCCTTTCGACAGATCGCAGAATCAAGAGGTGAGCCTTCTATATTTCGGAAGGCCTGATGTCTGCAGTTTAATTTATCATTTATTAGTTTTGGGTATACTGGGGGCCTTGTCCCAGTTTTCAGATAGATATTTATTTCAGTTATGTAGTAGAGATTTTGCAGACGTTATAGAGATGCTGTGTTGAGATTGTGGGACATTATTCCCCATTATTGCCTTCGTATGATTCCTGACCATGTTTCCGTAATATTGTTTATCTTCTACATTTTTTTATCATATGAATTATGTGCATGACTACTAGACAGATAGAGGTGTTTCGGGCCTTTATGGTTTGGGATACTCATCACGGCCAGGGCCCAGTTCGTGTCGTGACATAAGAATAGTTTTGAGATATAGTATCAATTTTGCAGATTGAGTCAGATCTTATTAAGATGTTTTGAACTGCAGCTTTCATTCTTATGTATTGAAACTTAGAGTTAATGACCATGTTTCCATATCAGATTGTATTTTTACATCTTTTCTTATTACATAAATGTTGTGCATGACTACCAGATAGAGTAAGATGTCTGGGCTTTCATTGTTTGGGATGTCCATTACGGCCAGGCCCTAGTTCGGGTCGTGACAAACTTGGTATCAAAGCACGATTCATGGTCCCAGGATGTTTGGAAAATTGCATCAGGTAGAGTCTATTTTATGGGTATGTAGCGTGCCACACCAATAAGCAGGAGGCTACTAGGAATTTAGGAATGTTTTCCTTTCTTCATGTTCTAGTTCGTGCTATGGAGTCAGAATGTTCTTCTTTCATACTCTAATTCGTGCTATGGTGTCTCCCATACGGAAGTAAAGTCATCCCCATTTCTTTCCTTACTTTGATGTCCTCAGATATGTCTCATTGTTGAAATAATTCAGGTGCAGAAGCCAAGAATCCAAATGGTATAGTCCTTTCTGATTGAGCCATATAAGATTTTAAAATTGGGCAAGAACTTGTGAAGAGTCCGTTAGTGCCTCAGAGTGTATTGATTCTAGTGTGAATTTTGATTCTGATGAAATCGTGCTTTTAATCCTGCGGTATTAAGTGTATTCAGTCCCTTTCAAAAATTTTTATGTTGTAGATGTCATGCTTAAGAGGGAATGAGGTGTAGCAGAATGTTGGAACTATATTTCAACTCGAGTAGTAGTATAAGTTAAAGTGTCGGTGTCATGACCTATTGGTAGTGAGATTAGACCAAGAAGTTGGTGATACAAAGTCACAAGGTTAGAAATCAGAGTGAGGATGACTTTTGTGTAGATAAATATGTTTAGTTGAATAACTGATGTTTGAGGATAAATTACCCCTTTATAGTGATAGACTAATGTGGTAGCTAGTAGCATGTGTGGATTGTATGGTAGTCTGTAGGGGGAGTGTTTGACTCAGATTTTTATTCATACAGAGTAAGATATGTATTCTTAGATCATTGATTATTGTGTGTCAAGTTTCTATCTCTTGTAACCTTGTTATCGTTATGTTATTGAAACTCAAAGTCTAGTGAATCCCTGTGGGGCTCTTCCGATTCACTAGAATAGCTGCCTTGTCATTCCTCTCATTTTCTTATTCAAAACAAAAAATCAAAGTCTAGTGGAACCGTGTGGGGTCTATTTCTATTCACTAGCAACTTGTTGTCCATCTTGTTGGTTCTTGTGCTGGTTGAAACTAGGGGTTTAGAGGCGTAATGGCAAGAAAAGTGGTAAGGGTGATTAATTGAATATATGTATAGCCAAGCCTTTTTGTATAAGATTGAGCTGGTATTAAAGTGATATGTCCTTGTGTGTTAGTTTAGTAGAAGGTAGAGAAGAAGTTATTAGCTAAGGTGACTTGTCGTTTGCTTGAAGTATGAAAATGGCTAGACTAGCCAGTAAGTTATAATTATAGACACAAGGTTGTTTGTGGAATTTAAAGGTAGTCTAAATGTACGCTTGGGTAAGTAAGTGTGATATGAGAAAGCCGTATAAGTAGATAAGATTGTATGCGGTTATAATATAAGATTAAGGTTGACCATGCCTATTATGTGACTCTACCCCCCTTGACCTACTTTTCTTTGGTAGTTTTAAATTAGTACTACTTGTGAGAAGGTATGTAGTAGATTTTGAGGCATAGCAATGATGTCATGAAGGTGTTTTGGTTGTGGGTTGTATCTAAATAAAATAAGATATTTGGGTAGAATATCCCAATTTAATGGACTAGTATATTATGTTGCATTCTTCACTGGTGGTAGATGATTAATGCTAGACTATAGGCTTGATATGTTGAAATAGTGCATGCTAATGAATTACTATAAGGAAAACCGTAAGGTCATGATCAATTATTGTGGCTACAGAGTTATAGTGTACTATTATGTCTTGATGTTTTATTTCATAGTTTCCAAGTGAGAATTGTATGTAAGGTTGGGTTGTAAGTCATGTTTAGCCCTAGACTTTAAGTTTGAACAGTTGATGGCCATGAAGGTGGATATGATTATTTCTTGGTTAATGATACTAGTTTTATGAAAGTGATCTAATAGGCTTGAATAGTGCATGCAAGAGCTTAAGTTTATTTGATTCGTAATGAAGTATGATGTTGTATGTATGAAGTAGAAGTATGCCAAGGTGATATGAGGTTGCAGTATTTTTCTAAGGCTATTGCATGTTGTGTGTGGCTAGTGGTACCGTTGAGTTGCTAGGTGGAGAAAGACTAGTTAGCTGGTATATGGTGTTCTAAATAGCCAAGTTAAGGAGTTTTGATAGATAATGTTAAGCCTTTTGATATGATCTTGATTCTCATAGTGGAGAGATATAAGTTTTGAGTCGTGATGCTAGTAGACTATGACAGAAGTGGTATGGTCCATCAAAGGTTTGGAGATATCCATGTTTAGTGTTAGAAGAATCTGAGTTGGTGAATGTTTAAGATGTTATATGATGACTTTTGGGGCTATAGAAACCTAAGGGTTGAATCTTAGAAGGAGGTATTAGCATTGGTTGTTATACATGAAGATACTGTCTTACAGGGTAAGTTTAGTTTTATGTGTATTGTTATATCCCCGACTCTAGAGTAAAGTGATTTTAGTACATACCAGAGTGTATATAGTGGTCCACAGACTTAAGAGTAATGGCTTAAATATAAGGGGGAGATGATAAAACGAGTAACCAAGTCAAATTTTCAGATGCAAATAGGTGTGCTAATAAGTTGTTGAATTGGTCATGAGAAAGAATGATGCTCAATCTATTCTTATTTCAGCAGTTTACCTTAGTTCCGACACATACTCATGCTTTATGTTTCATCTTCATGATCATAGCTCGTGTTCATGCATATGATAAGGAATCATGTACTCTCCTAGTTCCTAGTATGATGAGTTCCCAGTTTGTTTAGCAGTCAGAATTGCTTTCCGTAAGTTATGAATTCCAAAAATTCTGATCATGCAGTTCATGACTCTTGTGCACATGTGATACTCTTAACGATCAGTGAAAATTCAGATTTATATCAGGTATGTCCTCAGATTAGATCTCTTTAATGAATCCATGCCGTGGGTTCTCTATTCCTTACGCCTCAGTAAGGTATCAAGTAATGCTTAGTACTCCCCTTATGTTTCGGATCCCGATATTCCAATTTACAGTGACATTTTCCCTTAGGTCGAGATAGTGATGATGAACAATTATTTAGATGGGAAAGAGTAAACATTTCTTGTTAATAAGATGGTTGTATGCTTATTTGAGTTAAGGCGGTAATTGTAGAGTAAGATTGAGGCCGAGTCTTTGATACGTGTCAAGGTTAGTTAAAGTTTTATGTGTTATATTTGGGAAAAATTATTGTACGCTTGTTTTATGTAAGTCTATAAGTTGAAGGAATTTTGAGGTGAAGTTTCGTGTATGGCTTGGTTAGTTGAGGAGTATCATCTAAATAGTGAAGGGAAGTTGTTATGGATAGAAGTATTAGAGAATATGAGAAATATGCTTTATGAGTTGTTGTTTAGAAGTGCATATGTGGGTATAAAGATAGGCTTGAATTTCATGTTTGTATGCGTATGGATGGATACCTTGAGTGTTTGTGAATGTCTAATACGAAGTTGAAGGTGATTGCTGGAGTGGCAATAAGAAATATGCAGGAGATGAGGGTGTGCTAAATTCATGATTCAGACTAGTACTACAGTATTATGTGGTGCGTCTTGTGATTTTGAGTTATGCTTGAACATGATGTGGGGATTTTGTTCAGTTTAGACATTAGTGGATGGAGATATCAACGACCATGTGATAAAAATAAGTGGAATCAATGTGCATGGTGTTTAAGGGGAAAGTAAAGTTGAGAGAGTATTTTAGAAGTGTGGCTAATCTTGAAAGTAAGAAGTTGCAATGCCTAAGGTTTGGTAATTCTATCATAGTTTACGAGTTATATATCTATATTCCATGCTATATAGTAGTGTCATTGTTTTGATTCCTTAGTTGGATGTCTTATGTAACCCATGTCAGAGATTCTTTGCCCCCTAATTCTACTAGAACTTCTTTAGAAAGAATGTTGAAGAGATACTCCAGTTAAGTATAAGTGTCCTGTATAATTTAGTTTAACAGTCAGGCAGACAAGTTACTGTGGTTTTCCACCTTTTACCCAGTCCTACTATCTGAAGTCCAATGCGTATGACCATCCCCAAAGATAATATATTCCATCCATGTAAGTTGCGAACTCAGTTCAGTCCAAACATCATGTTTCAGATTCAGTTATTTAGTCATGACTCAGTTCATAAGAGTTCAGCACATAACCTCAAATTTTTCTAGCTATTTTAGCTCAGACAGTGTAATACCTTTGTACAATCTAAATCTTGTTGCCTCATGATTTGTACTTACCTAAGTTATCACTTCCAAATCCAATGTGTGTGATTTGAGGATAAACACTTCGAGGGAAATCCTATACTCTCAGCATGTATCAGCTCCTTAAAAAAAGTAAGGGCAAGTTAGCTCAGAATTCAGTTTCATGATAGAAGTTTAAATGTTTCAAATAAGTTATATCCTTTCTAAGAAGATACATATGGTCCGCATTATTCCATACCTTTAAGCTTCAACGTTCCTACCCATCATTCGGGGATGAATGATCCCAAGGGGCAGATAATGTAACACCCCACATTTTGGGCTAGAATAAAAACTGTCATTTCTATGCGTAGATGATCCAAAAGCCATACATCCTATGCAAATTTTCCATATTAATCAATTATGTAGTGTGGGACATTGAATGAGCTTTCCGTCGATATATGATTCGCCCAAATCCGATACCCGGGCAAGATGTTATGGCTAATTTAAGTCCTAGTCAGAAAACACTGTCATTTTGGTGCTTGGTGCGTCGCGCTGAAGCTCCAGGTCCCAATCAGTGGGACAACGTGATGGCTCCACATCGCAGTGACCCTAAGAATCCTATTCGTTGATTTCCAGTGAGCCACCGCTAAAGTGGCGCGTCGCGGTGGTCCATAAAATCGGGCTCCCAGTTATATTTTATTCCGTCTCATTAAGGGTATATTGGGTAATTTCCACCCCCTTATCAGCTCAAACACGAGATTTTTCTCCCAAGTGACCTCATTATTCATATTTTCTTCAATAAAATTCACAAGAACACTCTCTAGTGTTTCAAACTAGTAACCCAATTAACTCAAGATTCAATCACGGATTTTCATAACTAATTGAATATTTGGAATCCCCAAATCGTAGGATTCAAGAATCATTCATCAAATTCCTAAATTGAGGTACGTGGGGTTTCTCCTAAAACTACATGGACTTTTTGAAAACACTCAATTATGATTTAAAGATCATCAAGCTTGAATTTGTTAAAGGGGTTTTGAAATCCATGATTTATTATGCTTTTTGCATCTTTAGTGATATTGTTGTTTTGGCCTTTAGGCCTTATCCCCTTAAATTGATTTACACATATAAGTATATGTATGAAACTTGAAACTGAAGATTTTTTTGAGAGCACAAATAATGAAACCCTCTCTTGTCGTAACCTTATGTTTATGATCTTATGGTGATTGAATGAAATGCATGATTTATGGCTTGAAAATAGTTTACTCAAATACCATAGTATTTTGAGCATGATTTAGAGATTTAAGAGAGGGAGTTTCTTGATGTAAGTATATTCTGTCAAAAGAGAAAGAATTGCATGAGATTAAGAGTTTTGACATGGCCACCTTGCGTCATTGAAAGTTTGACAAAGAGAGTTGCATACATGTGTTTACATGAGTTTTATAGAAAGAGTTCTTTGAAATAATTTATTGATATGGTGGCCCCGAATTTATGTTTTAAAAATAGAGATTGTAACAAGCTAATAATATCTCAGAGATGTGACTTGCAAGTCAATGGTATGACGATACCATAAGTATGTATGCCATAACAGAGTATGTTTTCAAAATATGCTTACAGAGAATGCATGTTTTAAAGAGTTAAAACTGGGCTTAAAGAGGGTTAGGTGGTTAACCGAAGAAGGCTTGAGTTCATGTAACTCTTCGCCTAAAATCGTGATTTGCCAATCCGCATATATTATTTTTACGCTGGCCACGACCGTGTGGCGTAGCAGAGTCAAAGACTCCAACCCTTGTGGCACACTTTGGTTGGAGGCTTCCCGCCGAGTCAATGGCGGATTCCATATAGCCGTGGAATTTCAGAGTTGTAGGGTTTACCATCTAGCGCAGAAGTAAAAGAAAGAGTGTCACAGAGTTCAGATGATTTTACAGTCTTTCAGAATTGCCCATGAGATTTCTTACTATATGATATGTTTATGAAATATTTTAAATTTCTCTCATATATGTTCAATATAAATTATTATTTTGGATTTGCTCTGTGTACCAGTACAATTGTATTAACCCCCTACCTCCCAGGTTTGGAGGCTTAGTCTAGGGGTCCAGCTAATCAATAGAGTATCCAGAGAGAAGTGATCCGTGCAGGGGTGAGCCTTCTTCGTTCCAGAAGGCCTGTTATTTCAGATTATGTTATTTCTTTGTTTTGGTCTACTGGGGACCTTGTCCCAGTTTTCAGAATAGGTTTGAGATGTAGTAGAGATTTCGCAGACTGAGTCAGATCTTATTAAGATGTTTTGAACTACAACTTTCATTCTTATGTATTGAAACTCAGAGTTAATGACCATGTTTCCGTATCAGATTGTATTTTTGCATCTTCTCTTATTACATGAATGTTGTGCATGACTACCAGATAGAGTAGGATGTTCGGGCCTTCATGATTTGGGATGTCCGTTATGGCCAGGCCGTAGTTCGGATCATGACACTTACAAATCGACTTTCTAAGGCCGGGAAGGTCAAAAATAAAATCATCAAAGAGTGGGAGCTAAAAATGTAACTAAGTCCTTTTCTTTAACGCTTAGAAAAAGAGAATCATTCAAGTTGTCAGCCCTCTAAGTCCGTTAATAAGTAACATCAAATCGAGAAAACAACGGGGTGTTATAACTACTTAATGTATACTCTAAAGGCATTGCTTTCTCAGAATGCTACTCTTAAATTTTGGCTATTCTCAATCGTCATCAACCTAAAACTCGCATTATCATGAGCATACATACACATCCTCACTTCTTATCACATAAAAATCCACTCTGCACTACTTAACCTTCTAACATTATACCGGTAATCGAGAACTGATATTATAAAAATCTTACCTAACGCCATAATACCATGGGGCAACTTATTGTAATATACTTACACCTTTATCCAATTAATGACTCACCCACAATTCATCATTTTAACACTAGTCCTCACATACACTTATACCTCACAATTACCACTTAAAATTTTTATCCACTATCAACCTAGGCTTTTTGACAATTCACATCAAGCCTACTAATTCATTTCCACAAAACATACATTATTAACCATAAGATAATATTCTTACCACCACATTCTACATCTATAATTCAAGCCTAGCATCAATCATCTACCACCAATAAAGCAAAACATGCAACATAATATACCAGTCCATCAGATTGGGAAATCAACTCTAAATACTCATTTCCTTTAACTACTACCTACAATCACAATCCCCTCTATGACATCACTATATTAGCTTAAAATCCATTTCATACCTTCTCACATGAAGTACTAGTTTACAACCACTAAAGAAAAGAAGGCCAAAGGGTAAAGTCACATAATAGACATGGTCAACCTTAATCTTATATTATAACCCTATATAATCTCATCTGCTTATACAGTTCTCTCACATCACACTTACTTACCCAAGTGTACACTACCTTCAAATTCGACAAAAAATCATGAGTCATATAATTACAACTTACTGGATAATCTAGCTATTTTCATACTTCAAGCTAACAACAATCCACCTTAACTAATAACTCCTCCTCTACCTTCTACTAAACTAACACACAAGGACGTATCACTTCATTACCAACTTGATCTTATGCAAAAAGATTCGGCTATACATATATTCAATAAATCACCCTAACCACTTTTCTTGCCATTATGCCTCTAAAACCCCAGTTCAAACCAACACGAAAACAACAAAATGAAGAATAAGTTGCTAGTGAATCAAAATAGGCCTCACACGGCTTTACTAGACTTTGATATTTTTCTTTTGAAAAAGAAAATGAAATGACTATCAAAATAACTATGCTAGTGAATCGAAAGAGCCCCACACGACTTCATTAGACTTTTATTTTCACAACACAATGATAACATGATCACAAGAGATAGAAACTTGACACACAATATTTAAAGACCTAAGAATACGCATCTTACTTTGCCTCAATTGAATACCTTACAAGAATGATGAAACAACTATAAAATTGAGGGAATTATGACACACTATGGAGCTCCTCTGAAGTCCTTTGTGTGACTTCTAAAATTTCTACTAGTAAATCTTAGAGCGTTATCTGTGAACACCAAAGTAAGGAAAGAATTAGGATAACTTTCTTCCGTATTGGTGACACCATAGCATGAATTAAAGTATGAAGAAGGATCATTCTGACTCTATATCATGAACTAGAACATGAAGAAAAAGAGACATTCCTAAACGTCTAGTAGCCTCCTGCTTATATGTGTGGCAGGCTACACACCTATAAATAAAACTCTACCCGGAGCAATTTTGCAGACACCCTGGGATAATAAATCGTGCTTTGATACCAAGTTTGTCATGACCGGAACCGAGGCCCTGGCCATGACGAGCATCCCAAACCATGAAGGCCCGGGCGCCTTTTTCTATATTTGGTAATCATGTACAATATTCATAAAATATAATAAAAGATGCAGAAATATAATCTGAACGGAAACATGGTCATACTCTAGATTTAGTTTAATGATAAGGAATGAAATCTAAAATCAACTAAACAACATCTAGAACAGTCTGCAAAATCTCTACTATATGATCAAATAACAATTGTCTAAAAACTAGAATAAGGCCCCCACTAGACTAAAACTATAATAAATAATGACTATCTAAAAGAAACTAGGCCTTCTAAAATATAGAAGGCTCACCAAGATCCCTAGATTATGCTTCAGAACCTAGAGGGAGGGGGGTCAATACAGTTGTACTCGTATGCAGAGCAAATCCAAAATAATAATTTATATTCAACATATATGAGAGCAATTTAAAACAGTTCATAAAAATATCATATAGTAACAAATCACATGGGCATTTTTGAAAGAATCTGTAAAATCATCTAAACTCTGTGACTCTTTGTTTTACTTCTGCGCTAGGTGGTATACCGTACAACTCTGAAATTTCACAGACTATATGGAAACTTCCATTAACTCGGCAGCGAAGCCCCCAACCCAAGTGTGCCGCAAGGGTTAGAGTCTCTGAATCTACTATGCCACACGGTCGTCGCCAGTGTACAATAATAATATATCCTATCAGCAAATACAATTTTAGGCTAAGAGTTACTTGAACTAAAGCCTTCTTTGGGTAACCACCTAACCGTCTTTAAGCCCATTTTAAACTTTTTCAAAATATGCATTATCTGAAAACGTAATCTGAAATCATACTCTCAAAACATAATCTGTTATGGCATACATACTTATGGTATCGTCATACCATTGACTTGCAAGTCACATCTTTGATAGTTATTAGCATATAAAATCTCTGTTTTCAAGACATAAGTTCGGAACTATCATATCAATAAAAAAAATTCTAGAAACTCTTCTTTAAAACTCATGTAATCATATGCAAGAAACTCTTTATCAGCATTTCAATAATGCAAGGTGGTCATGTCAAATTTCTCAGTCACATAAAACTCTCTCTTTAAAAGAAAACATAATTATTTCAATAAATACCCTCTCAACAATTCTAAATCAATGTTCAAACACTATGATATGGCGAAAACATCTTTCAAATCACAAAACATACATTCCAACTCTTTTCCAACAAAACCAAAAATCTTTAATTTATCACAAGAGAGGGAGTCCATAAATTATGCTCTCAAAGAATCTTCAATCTCAATTCCATACATATACATTTACATGTAAATCTATTTAGGGGAAAGAACACAAGGCTAAAGCAATAATAACATTGAAACATTTGGAATAAGTAATTTAGAACATAGATTTCAAAACCCCATTGAAATTCATGCATAAAAAAAAATCTTAAAATCATGCTCTAATGGTTTCAAGCCCATGTAGTTTTTTTTGGATAAACCCCATGTACCTCAAATTAGGAATTTGATGAGTGTTTCTTGAAGCCTACGATTTGGGGATTCCAAATGTTCAATCAATTTTTAAAACCCACGGTTGAATCTTGAGTTGTTGGTTTTTCTTGTTTGAAACCCTAATGAGTGTTCTTGGAGTAATTTGATGAAAATATCAATTATGAGGTCATTTAGGATTAAAATCCCATGTTTAAGATGAAGAAGAGTGGGGGTGGGGGGTGAGGGTTGGAAATACCCATTTTGCCCTTAAAATGCAAAAACAGAACCTAAAAATTTAAAGTGTGCGTCGAACGCTTATCGCATGACCTCAATGCCTCACTCACAAAAATAACCATAACTTTTTGCTCGGGTATCGAATTTAGGCAAAATTTGTATTGTTGGAAAGCTAATTTGAAGAACTTTCATTTGATATATAGTAAGACCTATAAATTATCATATACCAGGAGATATGGTTGATGGAATTTGACTCAAGTTTTAACATCCACTAAAACTTAATTCGTAGAAATATTTCCAACTCGACTTGGAGTTAGGGGATTTTTGTGACCTCTATTCATATTCAAATGTATTCTTACACTGTAGGATTCATCATCACACATATATTAATAAGGAATCATTTAGTTCAGTTCTATACGCATATGGACGACGGTCTTGATTCTAGCCCGAAAGTACGTGGTGCTACAAGTGGATAACTGACTGTTTTGGTCTAATGATGAACCTAAACTAGATGTTAGATGTTGACTATTAAATGAATAGTGGTTATTTTTTTTAGCGTGAATAAGGATTATGTGAAGGATAATGTTTAGGCTAATAATTAGAGGTTATGTGATGACTAGCGAACTAGCGGTTCAATAATAATAAATGTTGGTTAGCTATTAACGAGTAGTTGGGATGTGTTGATAAGATAGATATCTTTACGCTTATGAGTATATCAGCTTATGTCTGTGCACCTATTATATGCCTATATTTATGTGTTGAGATTTATAATGATACATTAATACCCGACAATGCTGGAGGATGTTATGATGATATTGATACCCGGTTTGAGTCCAGAGGATACTATGAGATGATATTAATACCCGGAAAGGCCAAAGGATATTATGATGATATTGATACCTAGTTCGAGTCTGGAGGATACTATTGAGATGATATTGATACCCGGCAAGGCCGGAGGATATTATGATGATATTGATACCCGATTTGAGTCCAGAGGATACTATTGAGATGATATTGATACTCAGAAAGGTTGAAGGATATTATGATGATATTGATATCCGGTTCAAGTCTAGAGAATACTATCGAGATAATATTGGTGTCCTGTAATGTCAGAGGATATTGTGATAATATTAATACCCGGTTCGATTCTGGAGGATACTATTGAGATGATATTGATGCCTGGTGAGGGCGGAGGTTAATTACAATAATGATGTTCCTGATGAGGAAAGTTACGATGCATTATGATATTCATGGTATATTTTGCATTCATTCCTTCATGCGCATCGTCTATCACCAGTATGTACCTATATTTACCAGTCGATATAGGATGGTTTCATAGATATAGGTGAAGGATATGTCTTGTGTTATTTGATGTTGATTGAACCTTTCGATTTTGGGGTGGTAGGGGTACGCATAGGCTCATCTAGGTATTTGGTTGTTTGAAATAGTCAGTTATTTATGATGTTATTAATATTGTTATTATCATTGTTATGATCATTATTATGGCTACCTTATGATAAATTGGTCATTGATCTAGTATTGGGATTGAGTTATTTTTTCGGCCTTTGCTATTTTATGATTGCATTACTATGTATGATTATTCTGTGTTTAGCTATATGGATTAGAAATCCTGAGTATGTTGGTATTGAATCCTGATAGTATTATAATAAGGTCTAACAATGAGAACATGATGATCTAGGTTATATTTGAGATGACCTCCTATTTATATGT
>NW_025831639.1:186265-198748 GCF_002878395.1 Capsicum annuum | reverse complement strand
ATATATATATATATATATATATATATATATATCTAGCTATATGAAGACATAGTACTATCCAATATCCCTTCCTTCGTTGTTCATATTGTATAGTCATTCCTTTACCTTGTTTATTACAATATATCTTTCTTTCACTCTTTATTTGTATATTAACCTGGGATATATGGTATAGCATTGGCATATATTGAATGTGGCTGGAATAGAATAGTTTACCTTGATACTTTCTTAGTTTGATTATGTTAGACTCTTGGACATGAATAGGATAGTTGTCCTTTGTTATTCTCATTGAATTATTACATGATTTATGGATTCTTGGTTGTAGTTTCCGTTCTGTTTTTATGATGTATATATCTACTTTATCTTTGGAGCTCATTTGGCAGTTACCTACTGAGTACCATTCATTTGGTACTCATACTACACCTCTGCAGATCATAGTACGGGTTATCATCATTGATGTGTGCATCGTGCAGAGTAGCCCTAATTCAGAGACTTAGAGTGAGGTCCTGACATTTGGAGTATTACTTATCTCTCTCCTATGTATTAGATTAGCCTCTAAGTTGTATTCAGAGGTAAGTTGAATCAGTGTATTTCTCTATAATATATCACTTTTGTACTCTTATTATATTTAGGAGCTCTTGTACTGATACCACCGGTTTTGAAATTTGTCTATGTATTGATCTTTATTTCATATACCCAATATTTTTTTCCTTATGTTATTCAGTAGTCTGTTACTAACTATTCCGGACTACAGGTTGATTTGCCTACTAGTGGGTTATGGTAGGAACCATCATGACCTGAAAATTTGGGTCATGACAAATTGGTATCAAAGCCAGGTTTTATTAGTGTATTATTACAAGAGCTAAATATTAGTAGAGTCCTGCAGATCGGTGCGGAGACGTACGTAACCTATCTTTTGGAGGCTACAATGACATTTTAGGAAATTTACTTAATGACTCCTTATCATGTGTCCCCATTCCTATGAACCTTGAACATATTCTTTGACTCTATTCTATTCTTGAAGGGTAATACGACATTGTCAACAGATGCGGATAAGACTCCAATACGTATTTCAGAATTTTAGCGTAGCATCGGACTAGATAGTTAGAGATGGATATCGAAGATCTTCAGCGGTAGCTAAAAGGATTTGGACTGAGTCCCCAATAGACTTGCAGAGTGTGGTATGGTTGTTTGGACCATGGTGACCAATCTAAATTATGAGGGGTAGCATCTCGAAGTATTATAAATTCTTGGTTTGGTTGTGTTGTGATGAGACACTTGTTCAAAGAATGCCCCTGGTATGAGATAGGTGGTCAGATAGAGTTAGCCTATATTCACCGCTAGCCTAGAGTTCCTTAGACAAACTATGATTTTGAAAGTTTGGACATAAATTTGTGGATTTCTTCCAGCGTCGGTTGGCCATCCATTTGAGCTCAGTTTGTGTCCTCTCCATGTTGATGCTTCAGGAATTACTACGAATATAGAGAGATTGACTACTAGTATAGAGTGTCTTCAACATAGGAGTTTCAGTTATTCAGCTCATTTAGACCAGCCTCGTGATATTGTGGCATCTTCAATTATAGATGGTGCGTTTGGAGCCTCAGTTGATGATTCAGTCAGTCGGTCCGAGTTAGGCTTGTTTAGATTTATTTTCCCTATGCCCATCAGGCATGTGACTATGGATGTCGTCACGACTGGTATGCTTTTATTTCTCGCCTTTATCTCTTATTATGTGTAATGGGGTTTTCATACCCATTGGTGATTATATGCCTGGATGAATTGTTATAGATTATTAGGTGCCTTATTATTGAGTTCGTGATTACCTTACTACTCTGTGGTTTACTTCTTTTAGTAGTGGATGGAGTAGATCTATATTGTAACACCTCGAATCTGGTACTCGGAATGCTACACGGTGCTCATGACCCCGAAGGACCACAAGCTAACCCATGACTGATATCTTTACCTGTACAGTGAATAACATACTGTATTATTGCAGAAATAAAGGTTGAAAGGCCATAAGGTTCAAATTGCATAACTGATAGAAATATAACATCTGAGTGGGGTAATAAAATATCCAAAACTGAAATACTGTCTGAATATACTATTGTGTGAAAATCCTCTAAAACATGACTGTCTGAATAAGGAGTTGATGGGACATGTCCCTAATTAATTCCAACTACTGAGATAGCTAAATACTAAAATGCTAAAATGATAAAGCATCCTCAAATGATGAAGACTCACTACTAGTCTGTCTGCTGAAGATCTGAGAATGCTATTGCCACTTTGGAGCTCATGTCTCTGAACCTATGGTATAGAATAAAACACCATAGCGCGAATGCATCAGTACGATTGAATGTACTAGTATGTAAGTGAAAAAGGCTAAATGCAGGGGTTTATATGCATAAACATAAACTGACTGACTATATAACATGAACGTAAGAATACATGTATGAATATGAAACTGTAATAGAATTCGAGGTGACATGATTACTGATAACATGAGATACTAATGACTGATATAACTGATATAACTGATACTGAGTGACTATATCTAACAGTCTAGGTTCTAATGGAACTAGCTGAGTTCCATACTATTCTGAGTTGACTGTATTTGACCGTCCTAAAATCTGAAGAACTATCTGAGTTCTTTTACTGAGACTGATACTAAAACTGTGGAAAGTAGTCATCTAACCAGCATTCCCCAAACATTATAGCTGAGTTGGGGTCCAATTTGTGCCCTGATTGGAAGGTTGTCAATACCGCGCCACTGGTAAGGACAACTGTGAGCGACCCTCATATAATAGGTTACTCTAATGAGAATAGTGGGAACCCTCATATAACAGGTTAAGACACCTTATCTACCCTCATATATCGGGCTATGATGTCTCGACCTACGCTGGCTACGTAGTTCTGGAATGCAAGGATTGCTTTTGAGAACCACACTCTCTAAATAACGGTGAGTTCCCATCCTTAGGCTTACTCGGGGCTAACTCCTACTCCTATTTGGATAGACTCTGAACATGATTTACTGAACTGAACATAGACTGAGTTTACTGAATTCCTTTGACTGATGAAATACTACTGATATCTGATAATCGACTTAATTCATGAGATTACTGAGATTACTGAATTACTAAGCTTTCCTAAGTCACATGACTGACTGAGTTCTACGGATCATGGCTTGACTGAGGATATCGTGAAAACATGACACTGGCTCTAGGAACACAGCAATACTTTTTAGGTACAAGTACCCAAAGGACTCGATGGAAGGAAACTGACAAGGCATGACACTTCTTGAATACATGACCAACATCAATAATCCATAATACAATAAGTCAGGGATTTCATGAAGTACATGGTTGTAATAATCTTGTACATGAATAGGAATGCATTCTAACATATCATAACTTCGCAATTTTAATCTCATGAGAATTCCATCAAACAACTATAAGACGTAGCTTTAACATGGGAACCATTTTTAATCATGTAGTTTTAGCATGAATTCATTATTTAGACAACCAAGGGATCACAAGGACAAATGCATTCACTTGAGCATTTCAACATACACTTGAGGGGCATGATGTTATATTTGGCATAAACAACATTTTGACACATCATGACTACCACATCCAATTCACAAATAAATGATTTCAACATGAGAAGATTATAGTTCAACACACATGGGAAACATGGGTCTTTCATACATCAATTAACATGTAACAAAACAATATCATAATCAGGGTTAGACTTAGATCTAATATGAGATCTATAAAATCAACTAGATTTATAGTTTTCAACTCATATGCTAACATAGTTTCATAAAATCCCATAAAGATTCCAACTTGGGAACCATACAACAACAATCACATGAACATATTCAATTCACAACATAATATTCACAATACATGATTTAAAACTTGATTCTTGAGCTCCATGGATGAATACTATGCATAACTTAGATGGAAGATCCGTGAAAATTAACGATGAAATTTGTTTGAACTTGAATTTTCTATGAAGAACTCTTTCTTGTTATTGTGAGGATTTTGTAAAAAGGAGTATATTTTGCTTCAAAATGGGTTAAATACCGTGTTTGTGGGTATATATAGGGTGGAAAAAGACTAAAATACCCTTAAGAAAACAAACAAAGTCACAGTTGTCCCTCAGTTGACAGGCTTGATATGCTGAAGTAAATTTATCAAAAAATTTCACTCAGATGTACAATTTGAATGAAATCAATTGGATTGGAAATAAGACTCAAAGATCTTTCATTTGATATATAGCAACTCTCCCAATTCATCATATATAGAAGGTTATGGTCGTTGGAAGTTGACCCTTAAATTGTGGCCTGAAATGTGCCCAAAATGCACTCGGAATGCTGGAGCATTTCAAAAGCATTTCAAACCAATGTGTTATGCCCCTGAAATGCGCCAAACATGCACCTGGAATGCTGGAGCATTTCAAAAGAATTTCAAACCAGTGTGTTATGCCCCTAAAATACACCCAAGACGTACTATTGACTTGCCCCATTGTGAATCAACTTGAAAATCCAAAAACGAAGGTCGGGAAGGTCACAAAATTATTCTTCAAAGTTCAAAAGCTTTATGGAATGAGAAAAAAGTTCCAACACTTGCCCAAATTTTTAAGTGTTGAGCTTCCCTTGACATGCATTAAAGAGCTTTAGTAACTAGAAAAATTTGCGAGGTCTTACAATATTTCCCCCTTGGGAACATTCGGCCTCGAATGAGATTAACTGAGAGGGGAAAAATGATAAACTGAAGAACGTACAAGACATACACTTACTGAAACATAACTTTATGACTAGCATAAATGATAAGATGGATATAACATACTAGACATACATATCTAATACATGCATAACTGATTCATGAATGTATGACTGAATACGCAATGGCACATATTACCAAGTTTGTAATGAAATTCTGAATCATGAAATTGGATGAGCTTAAAAAGAACTGTTAGCTTGAGCTAAGTCAAAGTTAGCTGAGAAAAGGTGAGGATACTTGGTTTGCATATCTTCTTCTGCTTCCCAAGAAGCTTTTTCAACGAACTGATTCCGCCAAAGAACTTTAACTAGAGGAACATCTTTGTTCCTCAGTCTACGACTCTGATAGTCTAGTATCTCAACTGGAATCTCTTCATAAGAGAGGCTGTTCTGAACATCAATGCTCTAAATAGGGACTACGACTGATGGATTATCTATGCACTTCTTGAGCAAACAAACATTAAAGACTGTATAAACTGAGGCTAGATCTAAAGGCAACTCGAGCTCATAAGCTACCTTGCCAAAACGATTGAGATTTTTGAAGGGACCGAAATATCGGGAACTAAGCTTCCCTTTCTTACCGAATCTCTTCACTCCTTTAATGGGAAAGATCTTTAGATAGACAAAGTCACTAGCCTGGAGTCTTTGTCTGATCATCTGGACTTTTTCTAAGACATCGAATACTAAGTCAGGCCCTATAATTGAGGCCTTACTAACTTTGAACCAACCAACAGGGGATCTGCATCTCTTACTATAAAGAGCTTCAAACGGAACTATCTGAATACTGGAATGATAGTTGTTGTTGTATGCAAACACAATCAAAGGCAAGTGGTCATCCCAACTACCCTTGAAATCAATTGCATATGCCCTTAGCAAATCTTTTAGAGTTTGAATGGTCCTTTATGCTTGACTATCTATCTGAGGATGAAAAGCTGTACTGAGATAAACTTTGGTACCAAGATCCTTTTGGAATGCCTTCCAGAAATAAGAGGTGAACTGGACACCTCTATCTGAGATAATGGATAAAAGAACACCATGCAATCTGACCAACTCTCTAATATAGAGTTTGGCATAATCCTCGGTTGAATAAGAGGTATGGACTAGAAGGAAATGTGATGATTTGGTTATTCTGTCTACAATGACCCAAACTTAATCATGCTGGCGCCGAGTACGTGGTAAACCAGTCACAAAGTCCATGTTCATTTCTTCCTATTTCCAGGTGGGAATAATGAACTCTTGCATGGAACCACTAAGCTTCTGGTGCTCTATCTTAACCTGCTGACATGTAGAGCACTTAGCCACAAACTTTACAATATCTCTCTTCATCCCACTCTACCAATAGATCTCTTGCAAGTCATGATACATCTTAGTTATCCCTAGATTAATAGAGTAACGCACACCATGCGCTTCTGCAAGAATTCACTGCCTTAAGTCATCTACACCTAAAAACACAGATGACCCTGACAATGCAATACACCATCTCTCCTTTGAGAGAAAACCTCTATTTTCTAATATCTGATGGACCTTTAAATCAATTGCATACGTCCTTATCATATCTTTTAGAGTCTTAATGGTCCTTTCTGCTTGACCATCTATCTGAGGATAAAAAGCTATACTGAGATAAACTTGGGTACCAAGACCCTTTCGGAATGTCTTCCAAAAATAAGAGGTGAACTGGGTACCTCTATTTGAGATAATGGATAACAGAACACCATGCAATATGACCAACTCTCTGATATAGAGTTTGTCATAATCCTCGACTGAATAAGAGGTATGGACTAGAAAAAATGTTTTGATTTGGTTATTCTGTCTACAATGACCCAAACTAAATCATGTTGGCATCGAGTACATGGCAAATCGGTCACAAAGTCCATGTTTATTTCTTCCTATTTCCAGGTGGGAATAATGAACTCCTGCATGGAACCACTATGCTTTTGATGCTCGATCTTAACCTGCTGACATATAGAGCACTTAGCCACAAAATCTGCAATATTTTTCTTTATCCCACTCCACCAATAGATCTCCCACAAGTCGCAATACATCTTAGTTTCCCCTGGATAAATAGAGTAACGCACACCATGCACTTTTGCAAGAATTCACTACCTTAAGTCATCTATACTTGGAACACACAGATGACCCTAACAACGCAATATGCCATCTCTCACTTGGGAGAAAACCTCTATTTTCTAATCTCTAATAGACTCTTTCAACTTGACAAGGCTGGGATCTCTATTTTACTTTTCTTTCACTTGAAACAAGAGATGATTCTGAACTGTTCTATACCCATGTACTACCCTCTACAGAGTCGACTAAGCGGACACCTAGTTTGGAAAGCTGATGAACTTCCTAAGCTAACTTCTTCTTACTATCCTCTACATGAGCAACACTACCCATAGCAAGTCTACTAAGAGCATCGGCCACTATATTGGCCATGCCCAGATGGTAAAGAACACTCATGTCATAATCTTTCAAGAGCTCTAACCACCTTCTCTGATAGAGGTTAAGATCTTTATAAGAGAATACGTATTAAAGGCTTTTGTGATCTGTGAACATATGTACATGCACCCCATATAAGTAATGCCTCTAGATCTTTAAGGCAAAAACTATGACTGCTAACTCCAGATCATGAGTCGGATAATTTTTCTCATGAGGTTTAAGTTGTTTGGAGGCATAGGCTATGACCTTACTATGCTGCAAGAGGACACAACCCAAACCTAGTCTGGATGTATCACAATACACGATAAACCTATCTGAACCATCTTGTAATGCTAGAACTGGAGCTGAGGTAGGTCGAGTTTTCAACTCCTGAAAACTCTTTTCGTATGAATCTAACCACTAAAATTGACTTTCTTCTGAGTCAATCTAGACATAGAGGATGCAGTAAACGAAAATCCCTCAACAAATAGTCTATACTATCCAGCCAAACCAAAGAAACTCCTGATATTTGATAGAGAGATAGGATGAGGCCAGTTTTTTACTACTTCGGTCTTTTGAGGATCTACTCTAATTCCATCACCAGAATTAATATGACCAAGGAATACTACTAACCTTAGCCAAAATTTGCACTTACTAAATTTGGTGAATAACTGATGATTTCTAAGAGTCTGAAGTACTATTTTGAGATGTGCTGCATGATCATGCTCACTGCGGGGATAGACAAGTATGTCATCTATGAAGACTATGAAAAACATGTCCAAGTAATGCTTGAACACACGGTTCATCAAGTCCATGAAAGCTGCTGGGGCATTAGTAAGACCATAGGACATGACTAAAAATTTGAAGTGACCATACCGAGTTTGCAAAGCTATTTTTGGAATGTCACATTTTTTGACTCTGAGATGATAATAGCCTGATCTAAGGTCTATCTTAGAAAAATAGCTGGCACCCTGAAGTTGGTCAAACAAGTCATCTATTCTGGGAAGTGGATACTTGTTCTTGACTGTAACATTGTTTAGCTGATGGTAGTTTATACATATTCTGAGAGAACCATTATTCTTTCACACTAATAAAATAGGTGCACCCCATGGGAAATATTGGGTCTAATGAATCCCTTGTCTAAGAGATCCTTTATCTGCTCTTTAATTCTCTGAGTTCTGTTGGTGCCATTCTATATGGCAGAATAGATATAGGTTGAGTATTTAGAAGAAAGTTAATGCCAAGTTTATTTCTCTTTCAGGAGGAATTCCTAGAAGATCTTCGAGAAAGATATCTGAATATTCATTCACGATTAGGAATGATTCAAGATTAGGATTTTCAAAACTAGAGTCCTTAACTCGAACAAGATGATAGACACATCCCTTAGATATCATTTTCCTTTCCCTTAGGTAGGAAATAAGCTAACCTCTGAATGCTGAAGTACTACCCCTCCACTCTAGGATGTGTTCATTTGAAAACTAAAATTGAACTATTCTATTTCTACAGTCGATTGAGGCATAGAATGAATATAGCCAATCCATTCCAAGAATGACATTAAAATTAGTCATCTCTAATTTGACTAAGTCTACCAATGTGAATTTTTGAAATATCATAACTAGAGAGTTCCTGTACACCCATTGGGATATGATGGTTTTATCCACTGGGGTAGATACTGAGAAGAGCTCTGCTAGAATTTTCGGACGGACTCAGAAATCAACTGCTATATAAGAAGTAACAAAAGATAAGGAAGCTCGTGGATCTAGCAAAGTGTAAACATGCAAGTGAAAGATCTATAACATACCAATAACCACACAGGAGAATTTTCATTATCTTGTCAGGACTGAAGAGCATAGAGATGATTTGGGAATTGCCCACTAGTATCACTAGAGGTGGCACCCTACTTTTTTGGGTGACCAGACCGAGATGAGGAACCATTAAGCTGACCCTGAGGACCTGGATGAGGATAGTCTCTAAATCTATGGCCTGGCTTGCCATATTCAAAACAAATACCACTGCCCGCTCTAAAAATACCCTGATGGTATTTGCCATAAGTCTAACAAAAAGGATAGGTGCGGGCACTGCTAACACTGCCCTAAGACTTAGGGCCTGGTGCCCTATCTCTGTTGTCGTCTCTGAATTTTGACATTGGATCACTATCTAATGAAGGAGCTAGAACTGAAGACTTTGGAAAGAACTGAGAATGATTTCCATCCTCTGACTTAGGTTGAGCAAAGTTGAAACTACCTGTCCTTGCTCTCTTATTCTGCTTCTCCTTCATCTTACTTTTCTACTCTTCTATCTACTGAGCATGAGTAATAAGCCTGGCTAAAGTCATGTCACTATTCAACATCGTAGACCTAAAATTATTTACCATACTATCATTCACCCCTGAAATGAACTTACTCATCTTGGCACTGTTGTCTGCAACCACATAAGGGACATATCTGGCTAATTGAGTAAACTTAAGAGAATACTCTTTCACCGTCATATTTACCTATCAGAGGTTGATAAATTCTATCACTTTATCCTCTCTCAGCTTTTGGAGAAAAAATCTATCTAAGAATGCAGTGACACGATCCTTCCACTCTATAGGACCTGCATCATCTAGCCTCTCTGACTTCCACTATTTGGACCATGTATGAGCCACATCCTGTAACTGATATGCATCTAGCTCAACACTCTTACTAGAAGTCACTCCCATAATGTCTATAACCTTCTGAACCTGATCAAGGAATTCCTAAGAGTCCTCATCTGACTTAAACCCTATAAAAGTTGGAGGATTCAATCGGGTGATGTCATAAATTTTGGCTGCAGTAGAATTGGACACTGGGTTGGCCTGAGTGGCAGATGGACATGTATTCTAGACTGCCACAAAATGAGCCAAAACAGTGAAAGATGCTCTAAACTCTGCATGGGAGACATGCTCAACTAGGGGATATGCCTGAACGGGTTGAAGTGCTGATCATTTTCTAGCTCCCCATTTTTGAGATCTCTTAGGAGGCATATTCTGTAAATAGAAGAGAAAGGAATTAACTTGAGAATTTAAGTTGAGCTTATTGTCACTAGCATGACATGAATACTGAAAGAAGAGAAATTATTTCTGAAACATCTCATAGCCTCCAGTACATAAATGTGGCGTGCAACACACCCATGCAAAAGACTCTACTAGATGCGGCTTTCAGATTTCCTAGGATACTGTTGAACCTTAGGCTCTGATACCAAGTTTGTAACGCCCCAAATCTGGTACTCGAAATGCAACACGATGCTAATAAACTCGAAGGACCACAAGGTAACCCATGACTGATATCTGTACCTGTACACTACATAACATACTATATATATTGTGGAAATAAAGGCTGAAAGGCCATAAGGTTCAAAGCTGCATAAATGATAAAGGTAATAAAATATCCAAAACTGAAATACTATCTGAATATATTATAGTCTGAAAAGCCTCTAAAACATGACTGTCTGAATAAGGAGTTGATGGGACATGTCCCCAACTAACTCTAACTACTAAAATAACTAAGTACTAAAATACTACAATAATAAAGTATCCTCGAATGATGAGGACTCACTACTAGTTTGTCTGCTACAGATCTGAGAATACTACTGCTGTTCTGGAGCTCGTATCTCTGAAACTATGGTATAGAATAAAATACCATAGCGCAAATGTGGCAGTTTGATTGAAAATAACCATAATTTTTTCTCATGCATCGTACGCTAATTGTGCAATGCTACTGTCTCAGTTACGGAAATAACCATAACTTTTTGTTCGGGTATCGAATTCGGCAAAATTTGTATCATTGGAAAGCTAATTCAAAGAGATTTAATTTTATATATAGTAGGACCTCTAATTCATTATATACAAATATTTATGGTCGATTGAAGTTGACTCAAGTTTCGACGCTCACTCAAACTTGAATGATAGGAAAACTTTCAACTCATCCTTGAGTTTGGGGACCTCTATGATCTCAATTCATGCTTAAATATGTTCCCACACTATAAAATTGTTGAACATGACAAATTTGCATAGTATTTATGGCTTTTGGATCATCTATGCATAGAAACGACGATTTTCATTCTAGCCCGAAATGCAGGATGTTACATTTTGCTTGGTGAATTGATAAACTGTGTTGATTTTCGCCAGATTATGATTAATGGACCATAGAGATGCATTTTCCTCTTAGTTATGATATTTTGCCCATAGATATGAATTTTTGTCTTGATTATGATATTTGGTCTATAGAGATTCATTATTCTATTAATTTTGATATTTGACCATAGTGATGCATTTTTCTCTTAGTTATGATATTTGGCCTATAGAGATGCATTTTCCTCTTAGTTATGATATTTGCCCCATAGAGATGTATTTTTCTCTTAATTATGATATTTTTCCCATAGAGATGCATTTTTCTCTTAATTATGATATTTGACCATAGAGATGTATTTTCCTCTTAGTTATGATATTTGACCCATAGAGATGCATTTTTCTCTTAGTTATCATATTTGACCCATAGATATACATTACTCTTAGTTATGATATTTGGCCCATAGAGATGATTTTCCTCTTAGTTATGATTATTGAGCTTATAGAGACTATTTTCTTCTTGGTCATGATGTACAACCTATAGATATATGATGTTTAATAGAGGTGATATGCTTGTTGATATTATGCCTCCTAGATGTGAGATGCCTCCAATATGTGAGACGATTATAGATATGCTACGGCATATAAATATGATTATTGATATGAGTTCCAAATATATATATGGGTCTAAGACCATGATTATAATGTTATGATTATTTTGGATAAATTAATGGGCCAAGGGTCGTGTTATGGTATTGATTAAATATCCAAGAAGTGTTTATCATTGTGAATGATATGATTGCAATTTATGAATATGAATATTTTTTTATATACATCTCTCCGGTATGGGACGAAGAAAGATGCAGTACGATGCTTATTATTCCACTGATTCAATACTAGTGATGGCATGCATAGGTTTGGTACGTTCATGATTATTTACCATTATAAAAGATGTGATTATAGCTAAAATATGATCTTATGGTTGCTCTTCTTGTTAGAGGGTTAAACTATGTGGTAACTAGTTGTCTATTAGCTGACTATTGCACTTGATGACTAGGAAGCTAATGTATCAGTTAATGAATATTTCTTAGTTGGAACATGGTAGCTAATGCTGGTCAGTTAATAAATGATGTCATTTAATAAAAGAAGGTTCAGTGACAAGTATTAATGTGTTGTCTAGTAATGATTAACAAAAGTAGGA
>NW_025831639.1:148744-183265 GCF_002878395.1 Capsicum annuum | reverse complement strand
GATGTTAGATGTTGACTATTAAATGAATAGTGGTTAGTTGTTATCCCATTAATAAGGATTATGTGAAAGATAATGTTTAGGCTAATAACTAGAGGTTATGTGATGACTAGCGAACTAGCGGTTTAATAATAATAAATATTGGTTAGCTAATAATGAATAGTTGGGATGTGTTGATAAGATATTTATGTTTATGACTATATCGGCTTGCGTCTGTGCACCTATTATATCCTATATTTATGTGACGAGAGTTATGATGATACATTAATACTCGGCACTCAGCAAGGCTGGAGGATATTATGATGATATTGATATCAGTTCTAGTCTGGAGGATACTATTGAGATGATATTAATAGCTGGCAAGGACGGAGAATATTATGATAATATTGATGCCCGATTCAAGTATGGAGGATAATATTGAGATGATATTGATACCCGGCAAGGTCGGAGGATATTTTGATGATATTGATACCTAGTTTGAGTCTGGATGATACTATTGAGATGATATTGATACCCGGCAAGGATAGAGGATATTATGATGATATTGATATCCGGTTCGAGTTTGGAGGATACTATTGTGATGATATTGATACCCAGCAAGGCTAGAGGATATTGTGATAATATTGATACTCGGTTCTAGTCTAGAGGATACTATTAAGATGATATTGATACCCGATAAGGGCGGAGCTTGATTATAATGATGACTGTTCTGATGAGGACAGTTATGATGTATTGTGATATTGATGGTATAATTTTCATTCATTCCAGTATGTGCATTGCCTATCACTAGTATGCACCTATATTTATCAGCCGGTATAAGACGGTTGCATAGATACGGGTGAAGTATATGTCTTGTGTTGTTGTATGTTGACTGAACCTTTCAAGCTAGGGGTGGTAGGGGTAAGCATAGGCTCGTCTAGGTATTTGGTTGTCTAGAACAGGATCTTTATTATGGCTAGATTATGATAGATTGGTCATGGATCTGGTATTGGGATTGGGGTATGTCTTCGACCTTTGCTATCTTTTGATTGCATTACTATGCACGATTATTCTATGTCTAACCATATGGATTAGAAATCCTGAATATGTTGGTATTGAATCCTGATAGTAATGAGGTCTAACAATGAGAACATGACAATCTAGGTTACGTTTGAGATGACCTCCTGTTTATATGTATTATATATATATATATGTGTATATATATATATATGTATATATATATATATAGCTGTAGACACCTAATTTTGTCCTCCCAAAATTGAATTTTATCCATTTTTAGCTCACCTTACTACATACCCTCACCCATGTGATTATACCCCACAAAAATACAAAAAATAACAACTCTTGCCATAATCCCTAACAAATTTTTGTCTTGTTTTAATCTATCCTAACAAATCATATCCTAACCAACTCACTCATGGACCCCACTTTTCTCTTTTGTTTTTTTTCTTCATTGAATACATATATACACATTTTCCATTCCATGGATATAGACCGGCACACACATATCTTCTAGAAAGACTGATTATCTTCATTCCCTTTTTACAATTAGACACATCCCACATATACACACATCACGGTAACAAGGGGGAGGGAATGGACGCACAAAATGGTCTTCTTCGTCACCTTTTTCACAGACCCACTAACAATTAACACACATCATCATCATAATCACAATTCTCACTGACCTTCACTCACAAGACACACTCACCATTCTTTCATTAACAAAATCCTCCCCAAGATACTCTCACCTGACCATTAATCTCATATACACACAGAGTGAAGCGAGGGATGGGATACAAATTAGTGAGCAAAAATAGGAACAAAGGGGGGAGGACGCCATCTTCTGGTTTCTTCTTCTTCAGAGATGTGGTGAAGCCACTTTCTTCTTCTTTTTCTTCTCATTGACTATACATACACGGAGGAGAGATTGGGAGTATGAGATTGAGAGGGAGAACTGATCAGAGAAAGCTGAAAAGGGGGAGAGATAGAATTTGGTCTTCTTTTTGATTTGTCTGTTTCGGGCTTCGACTACTGATACCAAGTTAGATTTGTTGGATTTTGGTTCATCGTCGAGGATTTTATGGTCGGGGGTTTGAATTCGGACTTCTTTAATTCCTTATTATCATAAAAAAATCAATTGGCAAAAAAGAAAAGAAAAATGGAATATGGTACTATCTTCTTCTCCATGTTGGTTTTTACACATAGAAGGGGGGGTCACCATCTTCTTCTCTATTCACAGCATACCAAATACATGTTACACATAATACACCAAGAACACACACCCACCTCTCCCAGATTCTCAACCAAAATCTCACATACACACAGTCGCCGACACTATATATGAAATCACCAAAAAATACACGTACACAAGCACGCAAAAAGAAAAAATGAGAGAATAGAGGGTATTTGATGGAGATTCAGCGAATGGAGTAGCAAAATTGGCGTTTCACGGAGTTTTATTGTCTCATTTGAGTTTTTTTCGGTGAACTGGTCATTGGAACCAGTTGTAGATTGTTCATCCGCCAATTCAGTCAAAAAATCCCGAGAGTTCATCCATTTGCTTTGATTTCCAGGTAGATTAGAATGGAAAAATGACTGTAACGTCAGGAAAACATCTAGGCACAGTGAAATTTGTTAGAACAGGTTACTGTTTATTCTATTTTATTACTTGAGTATATTTTTGTATTCGTCTTTGATATCGTACTTTGGGGTTTCCGTGATTAAACCATTTCAATATTCGGAGTTGGGGTCTCATACTAAGGTTTTCTATTGATTCAAATTCTTTGGTCCCGAGTAGGAGTTCATCGCTGTTGAGGTGTTCTATTGGAGGTTTTGCATCTAGGTTTTCTTAAACGTCATTATCACGAAATCATTTCTTCAAAGGTCCATTTCTAATCTCTACCCTTTTCTTTTCTTGTTACGATATTTGGTATGTGGATGTTGTGGTAGTGTATTATTTGTTGAGTGGATATTTTTGTTGGTAATTGGGGTTGTCTTATCTGAATAAGTGGTTGTTAGCATGAAATCGATGATGATATGGATGGATAATTGTGCTTGTGTTTAAAAACTGTCATGTATGAATGTGGGGGGATCAGAATCACAGACTATTGTAGTAATGGGAATTGTTTACTTTGACTTGTAATGGATATTGATGAAACTGAATTCGGATTAATTTCGGTTCATGCTGTTGAACACAATGATAGTATGTGTAGGCCGACATAGAATAGGCAATGTTGGTTCGGGTAAGCAAATTTAGGAGTAATGTGTTGATTGAATGCTTTGAATGTCTAAATGTGTGTTTTAAACGTTTTTCTAGTTATCTTATTTTATTCAGATGTATTCATTTGGTCGGGGAATGCCCTGAGGTATTTGTGTTTATTGGCTGGGGAATGCCCCGAAGTATTTTGTACCTAGAGGACGTTCGCGACGAAGGCATGAGGCATCAGGTTGGCATTTAGTCTAGCATTAGTATAGAGTAGGATTTATATTTTTTGCAATTTTTCTTACTTTGGACTGTATATTTGGATTGGACATTATTATTTTGGTTTTGGATTGTTATTGATGTTTGTTTATGTGCTTTTTGGGGTTTATACATTCATGGTATCTAATTAGCCGATCCTCTCCATCAAGAGACCGTGGTCAAACCACGGGACCGAGGGGTTCCTAACACCTTCCCCTCGGTCAATAGAATTCCTTAGTCAGAATCTCTGTTCGCGGATCAGTTTTAAAGAGTCAAAACCGTTTTGAAAAGGATTTTCAAAGGTGACTTGACACACCCAATTTTGTCAAGGGGCGACTCTAAGTTTAAATGTAAATAATCCTTTTCAAACAAAATGTTCATTATTTTGTCTCTTTAATAACAAAAACCCTTTCAAACTTAAGACAGAATCTTTTGGAGTTAAAAAAGGGGTATGACAGCTCTGGGGACTCTTTTGGGGAAAACATTTCAGAATTCGAGCTTATTTTTGGAGTTGTATCGGCTTAGTTTGGCACTATAGGTTTATAAATATTTTGTTCGTGTTATTTTGTGTTATTGTTTTATCAATATGGAGTGTTTGCATACTACGTGTTTACAGTTTTTCTCTTATGTTTTACCACTTTATATCTGGCATCATTTGCATAGCCCAAGTCAATTCTTTCTGCAACAAGTTTTGTAGTACACGCTGTGTACACGACCTATAGTTGAGTCACCCTTATTTTTAGGAGGGGGAGCCATCGGCTGGTATAGAGTGGGTGGAAAGCTAGTGCAACCACTATCGATCATACGCTCCCCCAAATAACCTTGTTAGTAAACCTCAGCGTAGGTCAGCCTTTAGGTCATGCTTATTTGCATCATATTGAGATCTAACGGGACCCACTGGGTCCTTTGCAGGAGACTCACCTTTAAAGCATCCCTATGGGCTAAATGTTGCATTTTTTAGGGTAACGTGGTCATTTGATAGACTGATTTGGGCAAAGCATGAGTTAGAAGCAAAGTGTGCAGGCAGAAAATTGTTGAAAAAAAAACGAAGAAAAAAGGAGTGAAAAAAAAAAATTTGGTAGTTTTTAGGGTTCTTTACGGTTTTTGTTTTTCACAATTCAATTTTTTTTTTCTTTTTACCTTTTGCACTCATTTCCCAAAAAATAAAAAAAACATTAAAAAGATTTTTCTTTTATTTATTTAGTAAGTATTCACAATTCAAAAACTCCAAAAAAAAATTTCCTTCCAATATGATCTTTGTATATTTTTATATAACGAAAATGTCAAAAAGAATTTTTCTTTCATAGTTGTTGGTGTTAGTTTCTAATTAAAAATCCAAAAAAGATTTTATTCGTCTGTCTTTATCCGTGTCTCTCAATTCAGGGTTTAGTTTGTCATTTAATCCTTAATTGTCCAATCTAGATGAACTACGCACCCCTGATTCTCCTCTTTCGGGATGTGAGATAAGTAGGCAGCCTATTGTTGGTTCGGGGATCGTATTTAAAAAAAATTCAAAAAGTTTTCTTCACTTTTCACTTAGAGTAGGTGTTTCATATACATCTCTAAAAGAAAACTACAAAAAGATTTTTCTTTAATAGGTTCAAGTTCCATTTTCATATGAAATTTAAAATTGAAAACCCAAAAAGATTTTCTTTGATAATCATATATTTCACTTTGTATAGGGATGTCAAAGATGAAAAATTCAAAAACATTTTCGTCAATTCTTTTGACAAATTGTTATTTTCTTTTCTTCTTAAAGTTTCGAGAAAAAAAACAAAGAGTTCAATTGGCTATTTTGGCACAACTTCATGAACTACGCACACCTGATTCTCCTCTCTTGAGAGTGAGATACGTAGGCGCCCTTCTTGGGTTTGATGATCTTTTAAAAAAAGAGAGAGAGAGGTTTTGAAAAAATGTTGAACTCTAACATATTTGTTGCCTCTTGTTCAGTTAGTTTAAGGTGGTTGGTTTGTGGCTTCCTGGCTGGTCCTCCATATCACACCAAATCCAAGGAAGGTTTAGTTGTGTCCAACAAGGATATAGAGAGTGGCACCATGGATGAAACAAAGAGTCAAGAAATTGAGAGTTTAAAGGAAGAGAATTCGAGACTGAGATAATAAATGATGGAAATGTATCGAGCTTGGGCCAGTGGGCTGCCTCCACCTCCGTTCCCCACTTTTAATCCTGCAAATACCTTGAGTCGTCCACCAAAATCACAAAGTCAGTTTCTTACTGTTGTTGATGCACCACAGCATGCCTCAGAATCCATTCCACATCAAATGCACCTCAATATTTCCACCACGCTTTCTTTAGCTTCTCAGTATAAGTCTACCACATTCATAGCACCACATACCATCTGTGCTTTTGTTGTTCAACCTTCTGCTAAGACTTTCACTTTGGCTATCAATCCAACGATTGTGCTTCCCCAGTACACTAGTGAATCCACGTTCAATACTCTTGATGATCATTGTTATACTCTTGAGCCTACCGTTAAATTAAGTGGACCGCCAAAATTTCTTACTAAGAAACCTAGCATGCTAGAAGAGCTATAGAAAGTGATTGGGAAAGTTAAAAGTGTAGAAAATGATATAAAAAATTCCCCTGGACTTATGGGCTATGAAAATGTTTCATATAAAAATTGGGGCATGTCTTCAAATGTTAGCCTTCCTCCCAGCTTTGAGACATCAAAATTTGGGGAGCCTGATGGACAGAAGGATTTTGTGAAACATTTGGGACAACATTGCAATAAACCAAGAAAAACTGAAGGAAAGAAGAAGGAAAACGGACCTATTGTCATGCCAGGGCCGAAACAGAGTTAGAGAGGTCCAACCCACCAATACTGTCAGCCTCAACCCCGAGCTTACATATTAGATCCACATAACCACTTGCAACAAGGTTTCTTTCCCTAAAATCCAAGAAATCCCATTCCACTTCCTTAATATCCTTTGAACAATGCACAATTATATGCTCATCCATCTTCTTATCCACAATGGCATGCACCTGTCCCTCAACATCGTCCTCGACCCCTAAAAATTTACCAAGGAGCCTCTAAATCCAAGTTTCATCCAAGGCTAGAGTTCGTAAAGAGGAGGAAGGAAAAAGATAATTTCACTCCTATTGGGGAATCCTATGCCAGTTTATTCCATAGATTGGTACAGCAGGGCATGATCACTCCTCTCCTTGGTTATACTCCTGAACCACATTCAAGAAGTTTTGATCCTAATATACGATGTGCATATTATTCTAATGTTCAGGGTCATAGTATTGAAGATTATCGTGCTTTGAAAAGAGAAATTGAAAAGATGATTCAAGATAAATCAATTATGGTGCAAACATTGATAGTGAGGAAAGCTCTAGTCATGCTGATATGCAAACCAGTGGCTAAGATGTCAGGCTGAGAAATTGAGAAGTCACCCATCTCCCTACTAGGAAGAGGTATGGTAGTTTATTTTGTTTTATTTTCTATTATTTGAATTGTTTTAGGGTTGTAGTTTGAGATCTATCTTGTTTTTTTTTCTTTGTCGTTTATGTTCAAACCTTTCTATCTTTTATTTCAACTAAATAAAGTGTCCTATTTTCCTTTGTGTTTTAAATATGTGTTGTTTTTTTGTTTTCTTTACATAGTACATTTTATGTTGACTCTAGTGATATGACATGCTAGTGAAATTTTCAGTCAGATTTTAAAATTCAGTTTAAGCATGAACATTGAATCGAAGGGCTAGAGTTAGAAAAAGCATATGAGAAAATAGGTAGGGTGTTGAGACATTTGGTGATAAGTTAAAGCCTTCTTTGAAATTTAGGTAATTATTTTTAGAATGACAAGAATAGCTTAGTCATCAATTGAAGGACGTGTCTCAATTAGGTCAAATAGTGGCTAAGTGATCCTACATCAAGAGGAACACAAAAAAAATCTGCTCCATAAAAGCATGGGTTAGTCGATGTGAGGGATCTATAACATAGGTGGAGTTGTATGTTTAACAAGCCCAGAAGAAGTAGTGGAACACATGCTCAGTTTAAGTTAGTATTGTGAAAGCATCACAAATGATCTTCATCTTTCACTTTCATATTGCATAATGTGTACTTGCAATTTTCAAGGATTGATATGACGAAGGCATTTCATTCTTCTATCCAGATATTGTGTCATCCTTTGTTTACCCCATTTGAGCCTTAGTATTAACGAACAAAATAGTAGAGTAAAAAAATGTCCAAAAAGAAAGTAAAAAAGAAGAGTGTCGAGACAAATAGAGTCAGAAAGTTTCAAAGAAAAAAAAGTCAATAAAAGAGAGAAAAAATTAGAATCAAGCAAAAGAACAAGTTTCCAGAACTACGCGTGACCTGATTCTCCTCTTTTGGGGGTGAGATACCTAGGCTGCCCTACCCAGGGCTCGGTCCAATCAAATAAAAGTTTAGAATTGCCCAGTCAAAAGAAACTGGGGCATGAGTTTATCCTCTTTGTTTGAGTCGATTCCAAAAGTTGTAAGTCCTACCCCACTTCAAGTGTCGTTTGGGCCTCATGCCATCCTTTCTTTCTAACCCTATCCAAAATCCAAGTTACAACCAAAGAAAGACCTTCAGATCAATCTTTGAAGATATTAAGGCTAGGCATGCAAGGTATATAATGATGCATTTAGGAACTACTTGTCTTCCTCAGCATAAGAAATCAGGAGAGAAATAAAAATGAGAGTCTTATTGGTGAAAACCCTTATGGGCACCGTAAGATGATGGTAAGTTGAGAGAGATAAAGAATGAGAGAGTCTTATTGGTAAAAACTCTCACGGGAACCGTAAGACGACTGTGAGTCAAGGAAAATGAAGATAAGAGAGTCTTATTAGTGTAAAATCCTTACAGACACCATAAGGCGATAGCGAGCTGAGGAAAAGAAAATAAGAGAATGAGGTCATAAATCTTGCATAAAGTTTTGTCAACAGACAAGCTTGGGAACTCATGGAAATAACAAGGTTTAAAGGGTTTATCTGAGAAGCATGACAAAATAGAGATACTATGTTTATTTCGTAGTCACTCTTAATAAATTGAGTTTATGCCAATGACACGACAAAGCAGGGGAAAGTGCCAACAATCTGAAACAAAATGAAAGGAATGAACACTGGAGCAGGTGTCGGGACAGTCAATTGCCGCAAGCCACAACTAAGTTTTTAACTAACAAATTTTCTTTATTGAAACAGGGGCAAATTCGCTTCACTTAATTCAGCTACCATTGGAAATGTAAATCCATGGGAATTTATTTTATGTTCAGGAACTCTTGGAAAATAGAAATTTAGTTTATGTTTAGTATCCTTCTGAAAAATGAGAAATTTACTTTCTGTTCAGGACTCCCCTGGAAAATGGGACTTTCTATTCAGGACCTTCTTGAAAAATAGAATTTTACTTTCTGTCCAGGACCCTCCTAAAAACTGAGATTTTACTTTCTATCCAGAACCCTCTTGAAAAATGGGACTTTATTTGCTGTTCAGGACCCTCCTGAAAAATGAGATTTTACTTTCTTTCGAGGACCCTTCTAAAAAATGAGATTTTAATTTTTGTCTAGGACCCTCTTGAAAAATGGGACTTTACTTTCTGTTCAGGACCCTTCTGAAAAATAGGATTTTACTTTCTGTACAGGACCTTCCTAAAAAATGGGACTTTACTTTTTGTCCAGGACCCTCCTGAAAAATGAGATTTTACTTTCTGTCCAAGACCCTCCTAAAAAATGGGACTTTACTTTCTGTTCAAGACCCTCCTGAAAAATGATATTTTACTTTCTGTCCAGGACTCTCCTGAAAAAATGGGATTTTACTTTTTATTCAGGACCCTCCTGAAAAATGGGATTTTACTTTCTGTCCAGGACCCTCTTGAAAAATGGGACTTTACTTTCTGTCAAGGACCCTCCTGAAAAATGGGATTTTACTTTCTGTCCAGGATCCTCCTGAAAAATGGGACTTCACTTTCTATTCAATACCCTCCTGAAAAATAGGACTTCACTTTCTGTCCAGGACCCTCCTAAAAAATGGGACTTTACTTTCTGTTCAGGACCCTCCTGAAAAATGGGATTTCACTTTCTGTTCAGGATCCTCCTGAAAAATGGGACTTTACTTTCTGTCTAGGACCCTCCTGAAAAATAGGATTTTACTTTCTGTCCAGGATCCTCCTGAAAAATGGGACTTTACTTTCTGTTGAGGACCCTCCTAAAAAATGGGATTTTACTTTCTATCCAGGACCCTCCTAAAAAATGGGAATTTACTTTCTGTCCAGGACCCTCCTAAAAATTGGAATTTTACTTTCTGTTCAGGACCCTCCTAAAAAATGAGATTTTACTTTCTGTTGAGGACCCTCCTGGAAAATGGGACATTACTTTCAAAAAATGAAATTATTCTTTATCATAATCTTTGTTCAGGATAATTTTTGCTCTAGTTTTGATTTTGTTGCAGGAGCCCTCCTGAAGAATAGGGTGAGAAAATTGCAAGTCAAGAGCCCGCCTGAAGAACAGGGTGATGAAATTGTAACTTGATGAAATTGTCAGGATCCCGCCTAAAGAACAGGGGGGCAAATAAATGGAAAATCAAGAACAAGGTAAAAAAAAAAGAGGTTGGAAGTCAAACAACAAGTTGAAAAAATTGAAAGCCAAACAACAAGTTGAAGAAATTGCAAGTCAGGAGCCCGCCTGAAGAATAAGGTGATGAAACTCAAGTTAAGAATCCAAAAAAAGGTGCATAGATAGGATTTTTATCATTTTATGTAGTTTTAACTTGTAATTTTCATTTCTGATGTAATAACAAAGCTGCGGACCGGAACCTCAACGGGACCTCAGTTGACTCTCCAACTCGGTATAATCCATCTTCCTTCCAATCACTAAAGACTCCCGTCACTTGATTGCTTCATAACTGGGGTAGTTAGGATATCTTGGTGTAGACTCGGTTTCCCTCCTCCCTTTTTGTTTCATTCTCTTTGAATAATGGTTGGGACAAAATTCTATCTCGTTGTCTACTTCTTTGTCTGAAAATACTTCGTGCTTACATTCAAAGGGGGCATGCTGTAGACACCTAATTTTGTCCTCCCAAAATTGAATTTTATCCATTTTTAGCTCACCTTACTACATACCCTCACCCATGTGATTATACCCCTAAAAAAATACAAAAAATAACAACTTTGCCATAATCCCTTACAAATTTTTATCTTGTTTTAATCTATCCTAACAAATCTTATCCTAACCAACTCACTCATGGACCCTACTTTTCTCTTTTGTTTTTTTCTTCATTAAATACATATATACACATTTTCCATTCAATAGATATAGACCGGCACACGCATATCTTCCAGAAAGACTGATTATCTTCATTCCTTTTTTACAATTAGACACATCCCACATATATACACATCACGGTAACAAGGGGGAGGGAATGGACACACAAAATGGATCTTCTTCTCTACCTATTTCACAGACCCACTAACAATTAACACACATCATCATCATAATCACAATTCTCACTGACGTTCACTCACAAGACACACTCACCATTCTTCCATTAACAATATCCTCCACAAGATACTCTCACCTAACCATTAATCTTATATACATACACAGTGAAGCGAGGGAGGGGGATACAAATTAGTAAGCAAAAACAGGAATAAAGGGGGGAGGATGCCATCTTCTGGTTTCTTCTTCTTCGGAGATGAGGTGAAGCCACTTTCTTCTTCTTTTTCTTCTCATTGGCTATACATACACAGAGGAGAGATCGGGAGGGAGAACTGACAGAGAAAGCTGAAAAGGGGGAGAGATAAAATTTGGTCTTCTTTTCAATTTTTCCATTTCAGGCTTCAACTACTGATACCAAGTTGGATTTGTTGGATTTTGGTCCATCGTCGAGGATTTTCTGGTCGGGGCTTCGAATTCAGACTTCTTTAAGTCCTTATTATCATCAAAAAAATCAATTGACAAAAAAAAAAGAAAAAGGGGATACAGTACCATCTTCTTCTCCATGTTGATTTTTACACACAGAAGGGGGGGCCTCCATCTTCTTCTCCATTCACAGTACACCCAATACACGCTACACACAATACACCAAGAACATACACCCACCTCTCCCAGATTCTCACCTAAAATCACACACACACATAGTCACCGACACCATATATGAAATCACCAAAAAATACATGCACACACGCACGCAGCAAGAAGAAAAAAGAGCATAGAGGGTATTTGATGGAGATTTAGCGAACGGAGTAGCGAAATCAGCGTTTGATGGAGTTTCGATCGTCTCCTTTGAGTTTTTTTCGACGAACTGGTCGTTGGAACCAGCTGTAGATTGTTCATCCACCCGTTCAGTCCCAAAAACCCCGAGAGTTCGTCCATTTGCTTTGATTTCTGGGTAGATTAGGATGGAAAAATAACTATACCGTCGGGAAATGTCTAGGCGCAGTGAAATTTGTTAGAATAGGTTACTGTTCAGTCTATTTTGTTGCTCAAGTATATTCTTGTATTCGTCTTCGATATCGTGCTTTGGGGTTTTCGTGATTAAACCATTTCAGTATTCAGAGTTGGGGTCACATACTGAGGTTTTCTATTGATTCAAATTCTTTGGTCCCAAGTAGGAGTTCGTCGTTGTCGAGGTGTTCTATTGGTGGTTTCACATCTGGGTTTTCTTAAACATTATTATCACAAAATCGTTTTTTCAAAGATCCATTTCTAATCTCTACCCTTTGATTTTCTTGTTATGATATTTGGTATGTGGATATTGTGGTAGTGTATTATTTTTGAGTAGATATTTTTGTTGGTAATTAGGGTTGTCGTATCTGAATAAGTGGTTGTTAGCATGAAATCGATGATGATATGGATGGATAATTGTGCTTGTGTTTAAAAACTGTCATGTATGAATGTGGGGGGATCTGAATAACAGACTAATGAAGTAATGAGAATTGTTTGGTTTGACTTGAAATGGATATTAATGAAGCTAAATTTGGATTAATTTTGGTTCATGCTGTTGAACACCATGATTGTATGTGTAGGCCGACATGGAATAGGCAATGTAGGTTCAGATAAGCAAATTTAGGAGTAATGTGTTGATTGAATGCTTTGAATGTCTAAATGTGTGTTTTGAACGTTTTTCTAGTTATCTTATTTTATTCAGATGTATTCCTTTGGCCGGGGAATGCCCCGAGGTATTTGTGTTTATTGGCCGGGGAATGCCCCGAGGTATTTGTGTTTATTGGCCGGGGAATGCCTCAAAGTATTTTGTACCCAGAGGACGTTCGCAACAAAGGCCTGAGGCATCGGGTTGGAGTTTAGTCTAGCATTAGTATAGAGTAGGATTTATATTTTTTGCAATTTTTCTAATTTTGGATAGTATATTTGGACAGGACATTATTATTTTGGTTTTGGATTGTTATTGATGTTTGTTTATGTGCTTTGTGTGGTTTATACATTCGTGGTGTCTAATTAGCTAATCCTCTCCATCAAGCGACTGTGGTCAAACCATGGGACCGAGGGGTGCCTAACACCTTCCCCTCGGTCAACAGAATTCCTTAGTCGAAATCTCTGTTCGTGGATCAGTTTTAAAGAGTCAAAACCGTTTTGTAAAGGATTTTCAAAGGTGACTTGACACACCCAATTATGTCAAGTGGCTACTCTGAGTTTAAATGTAAATAATCCTTTTCGAAACAAAATTTTCATTTTTTTGTCACTTTAATAATAAAAAACCTTTCGAACTTAAAACCGAATCTTTTGGAGTTAAAAAAAGGGGTGTGACACTAGCTATATGAAGCCATGGTACTATCGGATATCTCTTCCTTTGTTGTTCATATTGTATAGTCGTTCTTCGCTTTGTAAATTACAATATATCTTTCTTTCGCTCTTTATTTGTATATTGACCTGAGATATACGGTATAGCATTGGCATATATTGAAAGTAGCTGGAATAGGATAGTTTACCTTGATACTTCCTTAGTCTTATTATGTTATACTCTTGGACATGAATAGGATAGTTATTCCTTGTTATTCTCATTGACTTATTACATGATTTATGGACTCTTGGTTGTAGTTTCCATTCTATTTATATGTTGTATATATCTACTTTATCTTTGGAGCTCAGTTGGCAGTTGCCTCCTGAGTACCATTTGTTTGGTACTCATACTACGCCTCTGCAGCCTGCAGATCTTAGTACGGGTTATCGCCGTTGATGTGTGCATCGTGCGGAGTAGCCCTGATTCAGGGACTTAGAGTGAGCTCCTGACATTTGGAGTATTACTTATCTCTGTCCTATGTATTAGACTAGCCTCTAAGTTGTATTCAGAGGTAAGTTGAATTAGTGTATTTCTTCTTGATATATCACTTTTATACTCTTATTATATTTAGGAGCTCTTGTACTGATACCACCATGTTTTGGGATTTGTCTATGTATTGATCTTTATTTCATATATCCCGCATTCTTTCCCTTATGTTATTGAGTAGTCTGTTTCTAACCGTTCCGAACTACAGGTTGGCTTGCCTACTAGTGGATTATGGTAGGTGCCATTATGACCTGAAAAGTTGGGTCGTGACAGTATAGTACAAACTCTGCTTCTATTTCAGTTACGTTCAAATTTCAAAATGTGGTGTGCGATTCTATGTGCACCTAGATTCTAAAATCAGTGGATAACTTCTTTGTGCAAATGACATGATCAAAAATTTGTGTAGATCCAAATTATTTATAGAGAAATAAGAATGAAGAGATCTCATATTCCTATTGGATGACTTATGCAGATGCCCGGGGGAAATATCCGCACTGTTCTAGCCATATTTGAATAGTACCGAGCAATAGACTCTTCAGCTCTGTCCGAACCATCCTGCATTAGATTTTTAATCAGCTTGTCTGTTGTTAACAGCTATCTGAGAGCAAGCGTAGCAGCTAAATTATCTCTTCTTGTGGAGCTAACTGCAACAGCAGCTATATTCCAACATAGCTTTTTCGTCTGTTATGTTAAAAGTGAATCCATGTTGTAAAATTTGTACTTCCGAAGCACTATAGAATTAACCGTAACAGTTCTATATATGTATCAATATCAAGAATCCAACATGATTAGTCCACATCATGAAACTGAAGATAAATTTAACAAAGGAAATAGGAGAAACTGAGGAAAATGAAAGTTTAAGATAACAAACCAGATAACATAGTTAGACAAACAAGAGGCAACACTTGCAAAAAAACACAGAGTAACAACTTGGAAACAAAGGCCAGATAGCATTTCCCTTCACATATGGAATTCTGGCGGACTGAAGCTGCATCGTTTCAATTCAGATTAAGACTAATACATTTTTCTTGAACCAATTTGTCTGAAATTTGATAAGGGGTATTCAGCATCGATGTATTAATAGACACAAGCCTTATTGTTGCACATGAGGCCAAATATTGTACATCAACACCTATTTAAACATCTTTATCATTAAATACTGCAGCCCTCAATTCCAAATGCTTATCGATGGAATAGAATTAACCTGGACTCATTCGATTCCTATCAATCGATGCATTAATTGGCACAACAGGATTTTAATAGCACTTACTGATGCACCTCCACTCCAAATGCCTAACGATGGCTGATTCCACCAGCCTACATGAAAATTCTAATTCCTTGCACACAAAGATCCCACTTCCGGCTGCATAGAAATTTCTGAATGACTTCAGTACTTGAAGAGTTTTCACATGTTTGTGATGATGTATTCTATTGAAAGATTTACAAGAACTTGAGCAAAACATAGATATAGGATAATTTCATATAGTAGAGAGGCTACCAATAGTAGACAACAGGCAACTCCATGTATGTTTCAAAGAGAAACTTACAGTTGAAATTGCCAGCGTTCTGTGGCAGCAAACTCTCAGAGCTATCCCACTATGTTAATTTACACACACAAAAGCTGGGTTGATTTTCCTAATTACCTTAAATCTTAGTGTGATGAAAGTTCACGAGCAGACAGTTCAGTTGAGATTAACAATAAGAGCAGAAACAAAAGAATAGAGAAGAACCTGTTCTGGTGGTGCTTAAGAGCTACTTGAATAACGGGATATTATTCTGGCCAAGGACCTGAAACTCGTTCCCTCCCATATCTTCAACGTATTGTTTTATCTTCTTAGCAGAATCTTCAAGTTGAGGGCTCTTTACAAGTTTAATAATTTTCAATGAACAAATATCGCCGAAACTAGGAGGAATCTCATCAAGCTTACGACATCCCCTCAGGTCTAATTTCTCAAGTACGGGAAAAGATTTCTCTCCAACCTCCCACTTAGCAGGACTCACTCCATCCAAATTCAAATATTTGAGATTCACAAAGGTGTCTTCCTCCCCCATGTTCCATTCCTCCCCCTGGATGATTGTTCTCGTAAGGAACAACTCTTCAAGGTTGGGAAATCTTGCTATTGTTGATAGTGAATCTGATGCCAAAGGAAAGTCAAACAATTACAATGTTTTCAAATTGTAAGGGAAGTGAAAATCCCACGACCAATTTGTAGTGTTTGAACTTTCAAAATCTACTCTGAGTTCTTCTAGTTCAGTTAGGAAATCCAATTTTGGGAACCATTATCGCTCTGTTGAATAATCCCATGATTCCTTGAGAACAAATGTAAACCTTTGAAGATTCGGGAAACATATGAAAATATCGTCTATTCCTTTTGCATAGGAAAGCACGGGGATCTCTAATACTCTCAAGTTCTCTAACTTTGAGTCCTTTGTTATCAGTATTGGTTCATCTGTATCCAAGTCAAAGAAACAACAAGCATCAATGGACAGCACTCTCAACTTTACAAGATCCCAAATACTCGGTAATAGTACCAAGGTTGATCCTTCGTTTATAACCACAAGGGTTTCTAGATTCCTGAGGTTTGAGAATGATGAAGGCAGATATTTAACTTCTGTCCCAATATTTAAGAACCTCAAATGATTCAACATGCATATTTCATTCAGCAAAGAATTCTTCACCATCATAAAAGAGGGACTCAGGTCCAACACTCTAAGAAGCCTCAAGTCTCTTAGGTGACATGCATCAGGAAGACGATCTTCTATCTTGTCTCCAGTTATCGCCGAAGAACAGAGGTGCTTACCAGAATGCCTTTTCTTTATTGAATTGAGAAGGACGAAATTGTTAGGCTTAAAGTGCTCCTTATCATAATTAATGATCACTATGCTTGCCATCAAATCTGAAGAAGAAGATGGATCACTTGAACTTATCTGGACAAACCACTTTTCCTCTCTTGCTTTTATCAAACAAAAGTCGTGCACAAGATCATGAAGTTGGCAACTCGAGTAATCACCTATCTCATTGAAAGCAATTACCAAGCTACTGGAAATTAATTTATCCAAATAAATTTCCATCTCTTCTTCCAAATTCTTCATCTCTGTTTGTTCAACAAGCCCTTCAGCACGCCAATACATTTTCAACATAACTCTATCCATTGCAGTGTCCTTTGGAAAAGATGCATGGTAGAGAATGCGTGGCTTCATGTGATGAGGTAAATGGTCATAACTTAATTCTATAACTTTCATCACATCCACTTCACTGCCAAAAATAAAAGAATTCAAATTATTTCGAACTTCAAGCCACACAGCCTTTTTCTTTTCCCAACCTGCAATGACTCCAGCAATCAGATCAGCCACCAACGGAAGCCCTTTACAATTTTGGGCTATTTCTTTTCCAACATCCAATAGTTCATCAGGGAAACTCTCTTTTCCAAATGCCCTTTTCTCTAATAACTCCCAACTTTCTTCTGGTCTTAGCAATCGAAGGTTAAGAGGATCAGTGTTTCCCTTTCCATGAAAAGCCACTTCCTTTTATCGAGTTGTCAAAATAATTCTACTTCCTTTCTCAGCTTCAGGGAAAGGTCTTGTTAGATCATCGCATGTAGTAGTATCCCACATGTCATCTAACACAATTAGATATCTCTTTCCATACAATTGTTTCCTCAGTTTTTCGGCAACATCAATATCCTCACTGGACTTCAAATCCGAGCCAGTAACTTGATTGAAAAGTTTCACCAGCCACTTCTTCTCGTCATATTCTTGGTCGACTGTGCACCATGTACGAATGTCGAAATGGCTACAAACTGATTCATCATTGTATACTTTGTATGCCAAAGTAGTTTTGCCCGAACCCGGCATACCAGTGATTGAGATGAAATCTAGATCTTTCGGTCCACTGTTGAGCTTACTAATTAACCAGTTTGTCTCCTCCTTAAAATCTACAATTGTTTTACTAGTTGTCAATGATTTTCTTTCAACTGGATTCTTAGGAGTGTTTACAACAATGAGGCTCTTGTTCTTTAGAATCTCCTCAGGTAAATTGGAGACTTCTTCTCTGATAAGCTTGATCTTTCTTATGGTAATGGGAAGTGAGAAAATAAGATGCAAGAGACCATTATCTCGAACAATAATTGAATCAATGACATCTTTTGCCTCATATGCCACATCTAAAAGACGTGCCCACAGATCTTTATACAATCTTTTCTCAACATTCACGAATAATGATCTTATGAATTCTAGGTCTTCTCTCACCAACTCAATTTCTTCCTTTATCAAAGAAATTGAATAAGCATCCGAATCTAGCAAATCAGTTAAGTGTCTGTGTAGCAGATGCATAAAGAGCGGTCCATCACTCATGGGGAAGCTCCATTGACATGGGTCCGGGGCTTTCAGATAAACATATTTGACATCTTCCTTGAGAAGTTCAATATTTTTCAGCAAGTATTGAGTTGCACGACTTGTTTCATCGGTACTCTCTTTATTCTTTGATTTTTCTTCTAAGTCGTGAACGAGAGTTGATACCTCCCTGATAAGTGCTCCAACACGTGACAAAAGATCAAACAATTTATCATGATGAATAAAGTCTTGGGCACATCCGTTAGAATAATTAATAGGAACTCTATCATGACATGAATGTTTCGAGCCCCTGAAGTGTTTGCGGTAATAACAGTTACCACGTGCTCTTGTAGATGAATAAGATATTCTCTCAGAACTTGCGGAGAGGTTTCAAGGAGTTGCTTAATAAAGCGTCCAACTTCTATTGATGGTGAAGCTTTCAAATTTGTATAACATATGTGCATCACCTCCAGTTCAATTGGAATAATCTTCAAGAGTAGATGTGCTAGCTTGAAGAGTCGATAGTCTCCATCAAGTTGATCATCCCAAAGGAAGAGTGCAACTCTCTCAGCCATGAGTTTAAACTGAGGTAAGACAAATTGAATAATTTCGTGCTCAACGAAACCATTCACTATCAACCCATCGAAATCTCTTACATTTCCACATACATTCTGAAGAATCTCATACTGAGTTTCTAATGGAAATATCTTTTCAGCACGATACTTGGACATATGATGGAGACTCAGGAGGAGGAAGTTCAACTGCTCGTCAGTCATGGTGGCACTTGATGTAGAATGATGACACGAACTGATACATTCATCGATATTATCCATGAGGCTAGGAAGGACATGATCCATGTTGTATTTACACCTGACGGTGTTGTCAACATCATCCAAAATTGGTCGAAGCAGATTATCGACCTCTTGTCGTTTTCCAGTCATTATATCTTCAAACTCTTTCAAATCAGAATAAGAAAGCTGGACGTACACACAAATAAATGCCCGCACCAATTTCAGCTTTTCAATTTGATCAGCTATATCGACTGCATTTTGACCTTTTTCATTCTTTAACCTCTCCATGAAATCCTCAACGTTGACAACGTCCCTGCGTAGAGCAGAAAATGACACCTGCCAAACGACCAAATATTATATCAAAATTTTCATAGCGAACATATATACCATGCAAAATTTACTCTATACAGGCAACCAACACGTTGCACATGTATTATATATATATATATGCTTTATCTGCTATGAAGATAATTCAAATAACACAAATCAAAATAATGGGAAAAGGTCTAAATATACTGCAAAACTTGTACCAAATATGCCCTCCCCTAAGAAAAAGGGCAATTTATAACCGTGGCGTAACACCAATGACTCCAATATGCTGTTTTTAACTAACGGAAGTGAGATAGTCGATGTTAAAAAAAAATTTCTACTTTTTTTTTAAAAACAAAATCCACATGGAAAAATGGTCAGAATTAACCCCCTCTACTTTCAAAACTTGTCTACTAAATAAGCATCCAGTACCTCCCCGAACTATGACCAAAATTGCTACAACACATCCCAACTTCACAGGGGTCCTATTCCACCTTTTGTGCTGACATGGCACTTTAATTACATAAAAGGGGTTCACGTCAAAGGTGGTGTTGGGTTCAAAATCGAGAGGGCGCCATGCGGAAGCTTAAAGTTTGCAAATAAAGACGACGATAATTCAGATGACCCAATATAAACTAAAAAATAATATTATTGATATAATTTGGCCAACTGACCTACACATGAAAACCAATATTAAAGAAAACATAAAACTATTGGTAGAAAATCTCCCCCTAAACAAGACTCGTAAATGACTACATTCTGGACTGTGCTATGGTATGAGAAGAGAGGTCTTCTACTTATAGATGTCCAAAACCTTTTTTCCAAGAAAGAGGTTGCCAAATATGGAAAAGTTTTATTTTTTTCTTTCAGAAAAAGTAAAAGTAATTATAGTATTACTTTTTTATTTCAAGAAAAGTAAAACTTAAACTTGTTAATAAAATTATCTAACAGGTGTCATGTTAGCTAATAAGATTGACAAAAGGTATCACATCAGCTAAATAGGTTGACAAAAATATGCTAAAATTTAGTTAGGGGGTAAAGTTGAAGTGTTCATTGCAAACTTGATTATAGTTTAGGGGTACTAGATGCTTTACTCTACATTTAATCTCCATTTTACAATCTGACCTTTCAGTAAATTGTATTTTCAGGATAATTAGTACATAGTTAAATGACTTAAATGGGACAAAAGTTTAATTTTGTGACTATACTGATACAACAAGTAAAGTTCAGTGATTTTAGTGATTCAAAATTAGTTTATATACGTAACTAATGAACAGATACATAAGTAAAGTTCAGTGATCATGACGTACCGCAAAATTGTTTGCTTTCCCTTTCTCTATTTCTCCTTGTTTTTCCATGACTGTAAGTGTCTTTCAAGTTTCACAAGCCAAACTCTCCGGATGTGATGTAAAAAAGAAAGAAGCATAAAATTAATTTCATAGACGTTTTTGCACATATAAATAGGTCAATTATTTATGTCGACTCGAATGAGTGAAATTACAGATGTGAGTACTATAATTAAACACACTATGTTTGAAGTTATTATTAGAGACTAACATTTTTAGTTGATGAAAATCTGAAATGGCTGCTCTTTGTTTTTGTGTATGACTTTATTAACTTGATAAGATTTGTGTGGAGAAGAAGATAAAGAGAGAAGTGTTAGGCCAAAAAAATATGTTTGAAGTAGTGAACAAATGCAGCATTGATTGTAAGACTATAATGTTCCCCTTTACAGCAAAGTATTAGTTTTGATAAAATTTCTGTGGAGGAGAAGATTCATAGAAAAGAGGGTGGGCCAATAATATGTTTGTTTGAACTGGTCAACATGTAGCATTGATTGTAACAAATGTAGATAGCTGAAAGGACTTTTACACTTGGCTATTTAAGTTATACATACATATAATGTTAGTTTTGAATTCAATTGTATTCTATTTATCTTTGAAGATTATTCAAATTTTGTCTTGTGAAGTGAAAAATGACAAGTAAAATAAATGGTGGGAGTACTAACTAAATAACACTAGAGAGTGTTGCTTGATCAGTAAACGGCATAATACATAAACATGAACTTTAATTAGTTGGCCTCAGATCACATTATGACCTCCAATTTTGGATGTGTATAAGTAGACACTTAAACTTCTATCAATTGTAACAAATAGACACATGTGTTAGCCAATTCTTGTCTTACATGGCGTCTTAGATATATTATGTCACATGGGACACACGTGTGTACTTGTTTAACTTTATAAAAGTTTGAGTGTCTACTTGTGCACACCCAAAATTGGAGGTCATAGATACAAGTTGAAGCCAAGTTATAGACTCTGAATTCCAAACATAGCCTCCATAGGATTTTCAATGAGTCATTAAACATCTCATCATTTCATGTCATACATTGCTCAAAGAGAAATAATCATCATAATCTTTATTGAAAATAATCAAGCTACTGAAATTGGTTGAGGATCATATTTTCATCATGCATAACCTTTAAAGTTGTAAATTTATGTTACCAAATTCAACATTTTCATAGGACATGTTCAGTCTCAAAAGTCACTAATATATAATACTTAGAAAACCCTCGCGATGCACGACACTTTTCATGCCCAAAATTCCCCCCAACGATCCTGAACTCATCCCAAACTGTTTTATACTTGAGCTAGTGGTCACGTAGGCTCGTTTCTATCTCTCTTTAGGTGCCCCAACACCCGGGGCGTTACATATATGTTCTCCATGTTTGTTAATGCTTGATATACAAAAATTTAGTTTAATTTGTTTGTTTCATTAGGTATTTTCTTATGCAAATTTAGGACCACAAGATTTAGAGGAAGATGAGATCTACTTGAATAATTATAGGAATTAAGAACAATATCTATGTGCAACTCATACTTTAGAAACTGCACAACACTTGTTCATTGACTCGCCATGGCTTCGAGAAGTTAGGGAGGCTCTTAAGACGTGGAGCGGGATTAAATTTACAGTCTGAGAATGTCCAGGTGGTAATGAGAAGCATTATTGTGTACTTAGCTTGCTCGGGGCCTGGCTTTCATAGACACCCTTCCTAGAAGGTGGTTTGTTGAAGCTAGGTGCCTTTAGTTTGTATTCGTTTTATTGTTATCAATGGTGATATTCACTGTTTTTACCAATAGAATAAAAAATATCTACCATCCTCAACCTATCTTTGCTACATACAGACCATTCATTATCATAATAAAACCATTGGAATACAGCCGACATGTGATATTCATTGTCAATTTGAGACTCTGATCAAACACATTGTAAATGATTTAATCCTCAGTTTCCAAAATTATTTTCTTGCTCGTCAGCTTGTTTCCATAGTAAATATTTTTGTTGGATTGTATTAGAGTTCACTGTTACGTTGATCTTACTGTTACATCACTGTTACATTGGTGTTACTGTTACCTCCGTTAATTGGTTAGTTAGTGAGTGTAGTTAGCTCACCGAGCTGTGAAGTTAGCTAATGAGCTGTCATTAGAATATTCTAGAATCGTTAGTTATTAGATATTTTGCATATCATTTCCAGCCTATATATAAGGCACAGTGTAAATGACTTTGAAGCAGATATAATACTCTTTTCTTCTTCCCTTCTTAGCTCCATTAATGGAGTCTTAGCAGTATTTTCACATGGTATCAAAGCACCGATACTGGGTGTTTCTTCTTCGAATCCGCAATTGAAATTGAGCATTACTCAGCTGGTTGATCATAGTAGAGTTGAGATCTCTTCTAGATCACCTAACTGCAGAGCCTTGTAGTGAGAAATGGCACCAAAAATTGATCAAAGCGATCCCCTGTTTATTGGTTCTTCAGATGTCACTGGAGCTGTGCTTATTCCTATCAAATTGACTGGATCTGAAAACTATGGCATATGGAGTAGGTCGATGAAGATTGCCTTGTTGGGAAAACGGAAGTATGGATTTGTTACAGGGACATGTACAAAGGAAACATACTGAGAAGAACTGCACGAGCAATGGGAGACGTGCAATGCTATTGTGCTCTCATGGCTTATGAATACTGTCAGTGAAGAACTTCTTAGTGGAATAGTGTACGCAACCAGTGCATATGCTGTGTGGACTGACCTGCAGGAGAGGTTCGACAAGGTAAATCGAATGTGAGTATATCAATTACATTGAGAAACTACCACATTATCACAAGGCACTGATTCTATCTCTCAGTATTTCACAAAATTGAAAACCTTATGGAATGAATATGATGCTGTTATACCTTCACCTAGCTGTAATTGCCCTAGATCAAAGGATTATATGGATCATTTATCAGAAATGAGGTTGATCCAGTTTCTCAGTGGTTTAAATAAATCCTATGACCAAGCTCGAAGGCAGATTTTGCTGAAAGGGACTGCTCCTACCATAAACCAAGCATATGCTATGCTTATAGAGGATGAGATTCAACACTCAACTTGTGTAGCTACTATGGTTGGGAAGCCAGATCAGATTGCCATGAATGTGAATAGGAACCAGGGAAAAGAATTCCATAGAGGAAAGAGGTGTGAATTCTACAATTTTACTGGTCACACTAAGGAAAATTGCTATAAACTGATTGGGTATCCAGTAGATTGGAAACAAAAGAAACAGGCTGGTCCTTTTAGAAACATACATAATCACATCACATCTGGTAGCGGTTCAGGGCATAGATATGGCAGTCATGGAGGAGGTAATTTTGCAGCAAACAACATTTCAAATGGATCATGTGATCACTCTTATGTAGCATCAACCAGCAAGACAGCTACAAATCATGAAGGCAATGACACTTTCTTTGCAAAGGGGCAGCCTTTTACTGAAGAAGAATATAAGCAGATCCTCACCCTACTGCATAAGGATGCCACAGATTCTAAGCAAGTCAATATGACAGGTACAAAAACTTGCTTGATGTCTCACACTAGTTTTGCACAGAACTGGATAGTAGATTCTAGTGCTTCTCACCATATAACCTCTAATAGATGCATGTTGAGAGGTGTTAAATGCCTAACAAAATAACAACAAGATCAAGTTCACCTTCCTACAGGAGATACGGTGGAGGTAACTCACATTGGTAAAGCAGATGTTTTTGGAAACCAAGCAGTGGAGAATATCCTATTAGTGCCAGATTTCAAGTTCAATCTATTGTCTGTGTCCAAACTCACAAGGGAATTATCTTGTTTTGTGTCTTTCTATCCTGTCTTCTGCATTTTCTAGGATCTCTTGAGTGGCAGGGTGAGAGGAATTGGTAAGGAGAATGGAGGATTGTACATATTCAGAAGTAAAACGGGATTTAAGCAAATGGAAGGTGCAAGATATCACTCACAAAGGACGATTGCAAATGTAACATAATCTGATGTCAAGCTTTGGCATTCCAGACTTGGACATCCTTCTTCTCAAGCTCTAGAGCATTTGAACCTGGTAGAATGCACTAATAACAGTGAGATACTTCATAATTGTCATGTTTGTCCATTAGCTAAGCAAGCTAGACTACCATTTCCTATTAGTACTTCTAGAGCATCTACATTGTTTGACATTGTTCACATGGATCTTTGGGGACCATATAAGGTTCCTACTATTGATAAGAAGAATTAATTCTTGACAATTGTGGATGATCATAGTAGATTTATTTGGATTTATCTGTTGCAATTGAAATCCGAGATCATTGTTGCCATTAAAAATTTCTTGTTGATGATCAAAACTCAATTTGAATCTCATGTTAAGATTGTGAGATTAGATAATGGTACTGAATTCTTTAATCAACAATGTACTGAGTTGTTTCATATACTCCATAACAGAATGGCATTGTGGAAAGAAAGCATAATATTTTGGATATTGCTAGAGCTATCAGATTTCAGTCCAAACTCCCAATCAAATTTTGGGGATATTGTGTTAAGGCTGCAGTATATTTAATGAATAGGCTGCCATCATCAGCTCTAGACAACAAAACTCCTTATGAGTTGTTATATCAAAGAAGGCCTATGTTGTCACATCTCAAGGTCATAGGATGCCTTTTCCATGCATCCACGTTACCAAGGGGTGACAAGTTCTCTGCAAAAGCCACTCCTGCTGTCTTATTAGGATATTCAGAGTTGCAGAAGGGATACATACTGTGGGATATACCCGCAAGCAAGACCTTTGTATCCAGGGATGTGTTCTTTAGGGAAGATGTTTTTCCTTTTGTTGATGCTGAACTTGATGAATCTTCTTCACTGTCAGTTTTACATGGTTCTTCTTTGGAAATGTTGCATGATTCATGTGATAATGATGACGCAAATAATGTGGACTCAGTTGATAATACTTCTGAAACTACAACACTAGAAGAAGGACGGGGCAACTTAACTCCTGCTACAGGTGAAATATTACCTGATGTAGATGCACCAAATATGGCTACACATGCCATAGAGCCTTGTCCTCTCAGAAGAACAAGCAGGGTTTCTAAACAACCACCCTGGTTGAAAGATTTCTCTACTGGCAGGAGACCTCAGAGCAGTACCAGGTATCTTATGGCCAATTACTTGTTATATGATCATGCTGCTCCTCAGTATCAGTGTTATGTGAGCAAGATTACCACTACTGTGGAACCTAAGACCTTCAGATAAGCAGCCAAGGATGATAAATGGGTTACAGCTATGAAACAAGAAATTCAGGCTCTTAAGGATATTCACACATAGGAAGTAGTTGATCTACCACCTGGTAAACATACAGTTGGATCGAAATGGGCGTATAGAATCAAATACCAAGCAAATAGTGAGGTAGAAAGATACAAAGCAAGGTTGGTTGCAAAGGGATATATTCATCTAGAAGGTTTGGATTATCATGATACCTTCTCTCCTATTGCAAAAATGGTGACAGTCAGATGTGTCATTTATCTGGCTGTTTCAAAAAGGTGGAATATGTTCCAAATGGATGTCTATAATGCATTTCTGCAGGGAGATCTAGATGAAGAGGTATACATGTCTATGCCTAAAGGTTTTAAACAACCAGGAGAGATGAAGGTTTGCAAATTACTTAAGTCTCATTGTGGCTTAAAGCAGGCTTCTAGACAATGGAACATCAAACTGACCTCTTCCCTTTTAGATGCTAGTTTTTGTCAAAGTATTCACGACTATTCATTATTTACTCTTAAGAAAGATGAAGAGATAGTGTCACGACCCAACTTTTCAGGACATGATGGCGCCTACTATAACCCACCAGTAGGCAAGCCAACCTGTAGTCTGAAACGGCTAGTAACAGACTACTTAAAACATAAGAAAAAGAATGCAGAATATATGAGATAAAGACCAATACATAGGTGAATCCCAAAACCTGGTGGTATCAGTACAAGAGCTTCTAAACATAATAAGAGTACAAAAGTGATATATCAAGGAGAAATACACTAATTCAACTTACCTTTGAATACAACTTAGAGGCTAGTCTAATACATAGGAGAGAGATAAGTAATACTCCAAATGACAGGAGCTCACTATAAGTCTCCGAATCAAGGCTACTCCACACAATGCACACATCAACGGCGATAACACGTACTATGATATGCAGGCTGTAGAGGTGTAGTATGAGTACCAAATGAATGGTACTCAGTAGACAACTGCCAACTAAGCTCCAAAGATAAAGTAGATATATACAACATATAAACAGAATGGAAACTACAACCAAGAGTCCATAAATTATGTAATAATTCAATGAGAATGACAAGGGACAACTGTCCTATTCATGTCCAAGAGTCTAACAGAATAAGGAAGTATCAAGGTGTACTATCTTATTCCACCTACATTACATATATGCCAAAGCTATACCGTATATCCCTGGTCAATATACAGATAAAGAGCGAAATAAACATATATTGTAATATAAAAGGCGAAGGAACGACAAAACAATATGAACAACGAAGAAAGGCATATCCGATAGTACCATGACTTCATATAGCTAGATATATAGATATATATATGTATATGTATATATATATATATAAATAGGAGGTCATCTCAACGTAACCTACATCGTCATGTTCTCATTTTAAGACCTCATTATAATACTATCAGGATTCAACACCATACTCAGGATTTCTAATCCATATGGCTATACATAGAATAATCGTGCATAGTAATGTAATCATAAGATAGCAAAGGTCGAAGGCATACCTCAATCCCAATACCTGATCCATGACCAATCTGTCATAAGATAACCATAATAATGATCATAACCATGATAATAACAATATCAATAACATCATAAATAACCAGCTACTCCGGACAACCAAATACCTAGTCGATCCTATGCGTACCCCCACCGCCCCAGACTCAGAAAGTTCAATCAACAAACAATAATACAAGACATATTCTTTACCCATATCTATGCAACTATCCCATACCGTCTGATAGACATAGGTGCATACTAGTGATAGGCGATGCGCATACAGTAATGAATGCAAAATATACCATCAATATCACAATGCATCATAACTGTCCTCATCAGGACCATCATCATCGCCATCAACCTCCGGCCTTTTCGGGTATCAATATCATTTCAATAGTATCCTCCGGACTCAAACTGGGTATCAATAGACTTGTTAGGTATCAATATCATCTCAATAGTATCCTCTGGACTCGAACCAAGTATCAATATCAACATAATATACTCCGGCCTTGCCGGGTATCAATACCATCTCAATAGTATTCTCCGAACTTGAACCGGGTATAAATATCATCATCATATCCTCCGGCTTTTCCGGGTATCAATGTCATCTCAATAGTATCCTCCGGACTCGAACCGGGTATCAATATCATCATAATATCCTCCGGCCTTGCCAGGTATCAATGCATCAACATAACTCACGATACATAAATATAGGCATATAATAGGTGCACAGACGCAAGTTGATATACTCATAACCGTAAAGATATCTATCTTATCACTACATCCCAATTACTCATCATTAGCTAACCAACATTTATTATTATTAAACCGCTAGTTCGCTAGTCATCACATAACCTCTAGTTATTAGCCTAAACATTATCCTTTATATAATCCTTATTCATGGGATAACAACTAACCACTATTCATTTAATAGTTAACATCTAACATCTAGTCTAGATTCATCATTAGACCAAAACCATCATTTATCTACCATTCATTATTATCAACTATTCATCCTATTTTTGTTAATCATTACTAGACAACACATTACTACTTGTCGTCTAACGATCTTTTATTAAATGACATCATTCATTAACTAACCATCATTAGCATCATGTTCCAACTAAGCAAGATTCATTAACTAATTCATTAGTTTCCTAGCCATCAAGTGCAATAGTTAGCTAATAGACAACTAGTTACCACATAGCTTAACCATCTAACAAGAAGAAAAACCATAAGATCATATTTCAGCTATAATGATATCATTTATAAAGGTAAATAATCATAAACGTACCAAACCTATGCATGCCATCACCAGTATTCAATTAATGGAATAATAAGGATCATACCGCATCTTTCTCCCATACCGGAGAGATGTGTTTACAAACATATACATATTCATATTCATAAATCACAATCACATCATTCACAATGATAAACACTTCTTGGATATTTAATCAGTACCATAACACGGCCCTTGGCCTATTAATTTATCCGGAATAATTACAACATCATAATCATGGCCTTAGGCCCATATACATACCCGAGACTCATATCAATAATCATATTTTGAAACCGTAGCATATCTATAATCATCTCATATCTAGGAGGCATAATATCAACAAACATATCGTCTCTATTAGACATCTCATATCTATAGGTTTTGCATCATGACCAAGAGGAACATTGTCTCTATAAGCTTAATAATCATAACAAAGAGGAAAATCATCTCTATGGGCCAAATATCTTGGCCATTTGGAACCAACGAAGACTTCTAAACAGAGAGTTGACTCTAAAACCTAAACGAACTGCTCAGTAACCAAACAGTCAGTCCCCGCAAGTCATAACTGACTTGGGGAAGCTATGGAGAAGCTCAAACGGTGAAGATAAGCATAAATATGGAAAATGACCTGAAGGGTTATTACAATATCCACTACTAAAAGGACTTTCATCCCCGAAAGTCAACGAATAGAAAGAATCTCAAAGGCTCGAAGTGATAGGGTACTGGCCCACATGCTCCAAGAGTGACTTCCCAGGTAACCTCCACGAGGAGAGAACATTTGCAAGGGATTTTACCAAAGGTATTCCTTTTTCAACCTGCACCCTCACTTTACTTCCCAAACAACCAAACCTCAACTTCAACCGCTAAATGACCTCCAACTGAAATGAAAAGACTGATGCACATAAATATGAACCACAATACGTCGATACCAACTCAAGTATATTACTCTCATTGAATAAATCATCCAAAATTCCTAAAGAAAATTGAATCTCGAGGTCAAAACTGATATAACCAATATGGGGGCCATGAGCTATCATCTGAACACCTATTAACTATAATCAACCCAATGTCAAGAAGACCGAATAGACAACCACAGATCAGGCTCAACCAACCTATAAATTAAATCTGAACGAAGACAACTCTAAAATAGAAGCTCCACCCAAGCTCTACAACACCAAGCTGAAATCTCAATACCAAGGCTGAATCGCTAGGTCTCAAATATCTAAACAAAACTAAGAATGGGTAGGCACTAATAATCCAAATTTATCATACTTCCCAATCGCTATTCCAAAGCGTCAAGTCAAAACTGAACCAATATGATACCCCATCTAGGCAAAGAAATAGCCCTAAACACATATCATCGAGAAGAATCACTTCACCAAGCCTTACTAGGCCAAAAAAAATACTGAAATAGGAATTTCCTAAATCCACCCAAGAACCACATCATCAAAGAAGAAATAACAATCTCAAAGCCAAGGTCCAAGTTGAGACAACCACCAGAGTACTAACAACTCAAGCTCAAGAGTTTCTAATTTCCCAAATTGAGAAGCGATAACAGGAAAGGCCACCTGCCTCTATCTTTCATCTTCTCTAGACAAAACCGTATCACAATGACAAAAGAGTATCCAATCTCCACACTAACAACAAGGCAATCCATCACAAGAGAGTGAACCAACTTACCTATGAGATAAATCCATGATATCTCAACATCAACATCAAATCGCTATCAGACAAAGAAATAGCCACAAATAAAGAGCGGGCCTCAAACTAGTCAATCTCACAAATGGCTATATCTAAAAGAATAGCCAAGGCGAAAACCTTTGCAACCCAGAAGGCAAGTCTAAGGATCTCAGACTCAATAATAGGCAAAGCAACTATATTTCCAACTCTAGGGTGATAATAGAGCCACAAAAGATTAACTTTCCTTTCGATATCACAATACATCCCCAAATCAATCTAATATAGCTAACCAAGAGGGAACACAATCAACCTCGCCATGATAGGGGAAAGAAATCATCAAATCGGGCTATATCTACTCAAGCCACCAAATAATAGCACAAGAAAATGAGAGTCTAACTAGATAACACTAGTCTATACAGCTACCTAGGAAGAATTAATTATAAAGTAACAATACCAAGTGATACTATCAAGTAATATCAGTACCCTTATGCAATGATAGCAATAGCAACAACAATATCAAAATCAATATACTTGATAGGTGGTACCAAAATGAACATCAATATTATGTACCACTAAAGGGCCACAATAGGACTAATATGCCAAGATAAATGGGACTCGAACCCAAAGTGCATCCATAGGGAAGAAACATCAATACAGATCTACTCTATCCACTATTAAAAGAAATAAACCATGGAGTAGTAATATAATCATGAATTCAACAATAAGGCACATAATGGCCGATATAAATTCATCAAGGAATATAATTATCAATGGGTATGAAAATCCCAATGCACATAATAAGAGATAAAGGTGAGAATAAAAGCACACCAGTCATGGCGACATCTGCAATCACATGCCTGATGGGCAAGGGGAAAATAAATCTGAATGGGCCTAACTCGGACTGATCGACTGAATCATCAACTGAGTCTCCAAACGCACTATCTATAACTAAAGATGTCACAACATCATAGGATGATCTGAATAACTAAAACTCCCATGTCGAAGACACTCTCTATACTAGTAGTCAATCGTCCTATTCTCATAGCAATTCCTGGAGCATCAACATGGCGAGGACACAAATTGAGCTCAAATGGATGGCCAACCAACGTCAGGAGAAATTCATAAATTCATGTCCAAACTTCCAAAATCATATTCTGTCTTAGGAACTCTAGGCTGGCGGGGAATACAGGCTAACTTTATCTGACCACCTATCTCATACCAAGGGCATTTTCTGAACCAGTGTCCTATCACAACACAACTAAACCAAGAATCTAAAATACTTTGAAATACTATCCCTCATAATCCAGAATGGTCACCATGGCCCGAAGAACTATACCACACCATGCAAGTCTAATAGGGACTCAACCCAATTTATTTTTAGCTACCGTTGAAGTTCTTCGATATCCATATTTGAATGATTAGTTCGCTATGTGCAAAAATTCTAAAAATGCATGTTAGAGTCTCATCCGCATCTATCGACAATATCGCATCATCATTCAAGAATAGAATAGAGTCAAAAAATATGTTCAAGGTTCATAGGAATGGAGACACACGATAAGGAGTCATGAAGTAAATTTCCTAAAATGTCACTGTAGCCTCCTGAAGATAGGTTACGGACGTCTCCGCAGGACTCTACAAATACTTAGCTCTTGTACTAATACACCGAAGAAACCTAGGCTCTAATACTAATTTGTCACGACCCAACATTTCAGGTCATGATGGCGTGTACCATAACCCACCAATAGGCAAGCTAACATGTAGTCCGGAATGGCTAGTAACGGACTACTTAATAACATAAAGAATGCGGAATATATGAGATAAAGATCAATACATAGGTGAATCTCAAAACCTGGTGGTATCAGTACAAGAGCTTTTAAAAATAATAAGAGAACAAAAGTGATATATCAAGAAGAAATATACTGATTCAACTTACCTCTGAATACAACTTAGAGGCTAGTCTAATACATAGGAGAGAGATAAGTAATACTCCCAACGTCAGGAGCTCACTCTAAGTTTACGAATCAGGGCTACCCCACACGATGCACACATCAACGACGATAACTCGTACTATGATCTGCAGGCTGCAGAGGTGTAGTATGAGTACCAAACGAATGGTACTCAGTAGGCAACTGCCAACTGAGCTTCAAAGATAAAGTAGATATATACAACATATAAATAGAATGGAAACTACAACCAAGAGTCCATAAATCATGTAATAAGTCAATGAGAATAATAAGGGACAACTATCCTATTTATGTCAAAGAGTCTAACATAATCAAGGTGTACTATCTTATTCCAGCTACATTCAATATATGCCAAAGCTATACCATATATCCCAGTTCAATATACAGATAAAGAGCGAAATAAAGATATATTGTAATATACAAGGCGAAGGAATGACTATACAATATGAACAACGAAGAAAGGGATATCCGATAGTACCATGACTTCATATAACTAGATACATATATATATATACATATATATATAAATAAATACGAGGTCATCTCACATAACTTAAATCGTCATGTTCTCATTTTAAGACCTCATTCTAATACTATCAGGATTCAATACCAACATACTCAGGATTTCTAATCCATATGGCTAGACATAGAACAATCGTGCATAGTAATGTACTCATAAGATAACAAAGGTCAAAGACATACCTCAATCCCAATACTGGATCTATGACCAAACTTTCATAAGCTAGCCATAATAATGATCATAACCATGATAGTAACAATATCAATAACATCGTAAATAATCGGCTACTGCAGACAACCAAATACCTATCCGAGCCTATACGTACCCCCACCGCCCAAACTTAGAAGGTTCAATCAACAAACAATAACAAGACATATTCTTCACTCATATCTATGCAGCTGTCCCATACCGGCAGATAGACATAGGTGCATACTGGTGATAGGTGATGTGCATGTAGGAATAAAAAAAAAATATACCATCAATATCACAATGCATCATAACTATCCTTATCAGGACCATCATCCTCGTCATCAACCTCCGGCCTCACCGGGTATCAATATCATCTCAATAGTATTCTCCGAACTCAAACCGGGTATCAATAGCCTTGCCGGGTATCAATATCATCTCAATAGTATCCTCCGGACTTGAACTGGGTATCAATATCATCATAATATCCTCTGTCCTTGCTGGGTATCAATATCATCTCAATAGTATCCTTCAAACTTGAACCAGGTATCAATATCATCATAATATCCTCCGGCCTTGCCGGATATCAATATCAGCTCAATAGTATCCTCCGACTCGAATCGGGTATCAATATCATCATAATATCCTCCGGCCTTGCCGGGTATCAATACATCAACATAACTCACGATACATAAATATAGGTATATAATAGGTGCACAGATGCAAGATGATATACTCATAACCGTAAAGACATCTATCTTATAAATACATCCCAATTACTCGTTATTAGCTAACCAATATTTATTATTATTAAACCGCTAGTTCACTAGTCATCACATAACCTCTAGTTATTAGCCTAAACATTATCCTTCACATAATCCTTATTCATGGGATAACAACTAACCACTATTCATTTAATAGTCAACATCTAACATCTAGTCTAGGTTCATCATTATACCAAAACCGTCAATTATCTACCATTCATTATTATCAACTATTCATCCTATTTATGTTAGTCATTACTAGACAACACATTACTACTTAACGCCTAACCATCTTTTATTAAATGACATCATTCATTAACTGACCATCATTAGCTACCATGTTCCAACTAAGCAAGATTCATTAACTAATACATTAGCTTCCTAGCCATTAAGTGCAATAGTTAGCCAATACACAACTAGCTACCAAATAGCTTAACCGTCTAACAAGAAGAAAAACCATAATATCATATTTTGGCTATAATCACATCATTTAAAATGGTAAATAATTATGAACGTACCTAACCTATGCATGCCATTACCAGTATTCAATCAATGGAATAATAAGCATCATACCGCATCTTCCTCCGTCCCATACCGGAGAGATGTGTTTACAAACATATACATATTCATATTCATAAATCGCAATCACATCATTCACAATGATAAACACTTCTTAGATATTTAATCAGTACCATAATACGGCCCTTGGACCATTAATTTATCCGGAATAATCATAACATCGTAATCATGGCCTTAGGCACATATACATACCCGGGACTCATATCAATAATCATATTTATAAACCGTAGCATATCTACAATCATCTCACATCTAGGAGGCATAATATCAACAAG
>NW_025831639.1:82747-145744 GCF_002878395.1 Capsicum annuum | reverse complement strand
TATATTTATTTATTGAAATTAACTTATCTTTCAATTGTTATAGTTAATATTTAAAAATAATTAAAAAAAATAGCAAAAGCAATGGATATTTTAAAGGATGATACTTTAAAAGCAATGGATATTTTAAAGGACATTTGGGTGAATGAAAGAGCTGTATCTTTTGTTATTAATAATAATATATATAGATATTAGATCGATATATATATATATATATATATATATATAGATAGATAGATAGATAGATATAGCTATAAAATCCCATCCTCTGACCCGGTCAAAAGCGCACAAAATCCCATCCTTTGACCATCATTCAATAATGACTGGAAATGATGAAGAAAGCACATTGACCATCAGGGACAATGTAATAGTGGAACAGAGTGATATGATTGCGGAACTCACAAGAAAATTAGAAATGCTACAGGAGGAAATAAATCACACTCGAGATTTGGCTAACCTGGCCATCACCGTCAATGCCCCCTCTCCAGGAGGACACAGGACTCCACTCCAAATTCCTCCCCTCAATACACCTATTCTCGGGAATCAGCCAAATAACATATCGTCCGTATTTGCTCCTCCATTTGTTCAAAACACTAATCGCGAAAATAACCCAGATGCCTACCATCCACAAAATCCATCTCTAACCCCACAAAATCCATCTCCGAATCGATTCCCGAATCTCCAGAACACATTTTCAAATCAAGAAAATTCATTCCCAAATCCACAAGATTCACTCCCAAACCCGCAAAATCCATCAAATCTATTCCCAAATCCACCAAATTTGTTTCCCAATCCGCAGAGTTCTTCTCCGATTCCACCAAACCACTCTCAAATTCCACAAAACCATTCTAATTTTCATAATGTCCACCCCACCTACCAACACACTTCATTCATCCGCAAAATCAAGCCTCCCTTCCAAATCCTCTTCATGACATCATATCCCCTGATATCTATAATCCCCTTCCTAATCCCGAGATAGACCATTATCAGGAGAAAGAGAAAGAGTGGAGGACCGAGCATGAAATGAAGTTTCTAGCTATTAATGAAAAGTTCATGAGGATCAAAGAATCTCATGGAGTGAGGGACCACGACGGTTTAGGGTATGATGATTTATGTGTTCACCCCAGAATAGATCTACCATAAGGGTATAAGGTCCCTAAATTTGAAGTGTTCGATGGCATCGAAAATCCAATGGCCCATCTGAGAAGGTATTGTGATCAAATGGTGGGGGTAGGGAAAAATAAAGCATTATTGATGCATTTGTTTAGTCGAAGTTTAAGTGGCGAAGCCTTAGAATGGTTCATGTCTCAGGAATTGAAAAGATGGACTGGTTAGAAATCATTGGCAAAGGGTTTCCTTGACAGGTTTGGATTTAACATTGAGATAATCCCTAATCGATACTCACTATATCGGATCAAACAGAAAAATAATGAGTGTTTTCGAGACTACACCTTTCGTTGGAGAAAAGAGGCTGCTAAAGTACAACCTTCCATGTCTGAAGAAGAAATGGTATTAGTTTTCTCTCGCACACAGGAAGGAGAATTTTATACCAGGATGGTATCCGCGGTCCAAGGAACTTTTGCAGATTTAGTAAAGAATGGGGAATTGTTAGAGGAAGGCATCCGAACAGGAAAAATTGCCAAAACCCCAACATCATCTGAATTTTCTGCATTCCCAAAGAAGAAAAGAGAGGATGCGACTGCAGTCTCTACTAATTATGTTGATAAGTTAAAGAGGAAACTCAATCCTAGGAATATTCTTTCCTCGTCATCGTCATCAAGTTTTCAGCCTGTAGTCTATGCTCAACCCTAATGTCAAGCTCCAATTCCAAATATTTTACCCCAGTGCCAAGTTTCACAGCCAAAATATCAGCCTCATACTCAAGCTACTTTTCCAAATAACCAAATAAATATCTAAACATCTCCAAATTATCATCAAGTACCTCCTCCTGTAAATCAGAACCATTATAACCCTCCATGTCCAAATTTCGAAAAGAAACCTCCCCGAAAATTCACGCCGCTAGCTGAAAGTCATACCCTGCTCTTCGAAAGATTGATGAAGGCTGGTTATTTGCAACCGATCCAGCCAAAGCCTATCAATCCTAACTCTCGGATTTATCATGCCGATCAAAATTGTGCCTATCATTCAAGAGCAGCGGGGCACAATACCGAGGATTGCATTAATTTGAAGCATAAGATCCAAGATTTGATCGATCAGAAGGTCATCACACTTTAGTCGCCAACACCAAATGTTAACGGTAATCCATTGCCTAACCACGGTGGACCTACAACTAGCATGATTGAAATATAGGGTGAATTGATGTTTAGCAAGGCCATCATTCAGAAGGACTCAAAGGAACAGAAGAGGTGGAGAAGATAGAGAAAGTTCTAGCCACCTTAAGTAAGGATTTAAAAAGTATTATTGAGCCTATTATGGAACCAGAAAAAGCTTTTAAGCTTGGAATAGTGTACCAACTAAGGAAGGAAGATGAGATCAAAGATAATTCAAAGGAGAGTTTGTTTAGGCCTTTGCCGCTCTTGTACCAGTCATTTCCCATACATGAGATGTCAAACGATGATGGTCTTGGGGATAGGATAGGAGATCTGTTCAAAGGATGCAATGCTCTACCAGATGATTTCCCAAAGTCCGGTGAGGTGAAGAAGATTGCACCAGGGGAGGCCTTGCAAAACTGGACCTCCACTCCATTCATAACCCGTCACCCGTCATAGTAGATGAACTGACAATTACTAATAGTTTTTAAAATCGGTGATGATCCAGAAGAGGCCCCGTGATTCACCCTTTTATGTTTCAAAATTTTGTTTCGTGTTTTATAACTTTCAAATAGGCATGGGCCTACATTTGTGTAAGTCATAAGCCATAGTTTTTATTTATTTTCCAAAAGGCCTCCCTTTATTTATGAAGTTATTTTTTAAATATGATTATCTAGCATGGTTTATTTTGGCAGCAATAATTTAAAAACCTACCAATGTCATGTCATGTCAAGGGTTAGACGAGCAAGGCGAAGGAAATAATGATGAACATAAAAGGTGATGAGGAGCGGTTAGTAGTAGATATAGAGGAATATGAAAATCAAAAGAAGCCCAACCTGGAGGAGCCCTGATCCTACTTGAGATGGATGGTCAAAAGTGGACCAAACCAATCAATTCTGATGCGGTAAAGATATATCATGCTTGAAAGATGTTATAGTTTTTGTTTCTTGGCTTATTTGTAATTTCCTTTATAATAGTATCAATTTTATGGTGAGTAATCACATAGAATCTCTCCCTTTATGCATGAACTACGTTTGACCGGAATTTCCAAAAAAGGGATACGTAGGTGGCCTATGTCGGCTTCGATCAACCCCTTAGGATAATTTATCACTTCTTTTTATGTACAAACTACGTTTGACCTGAATTCCCAAGAAAGGGATACGTAAGCGGCCTATGTCGTCTTCGGTCAACCCTTAGGCTAATTTATCATTTCCCTTTATGTCTGAATTACGTGATGACCTGAATTCTCAAGAATGAGATACGTAGGCGGCCTATGTCGGCTTCGGTCAAACCCTTAGAAAAATTTATCCTTTCCCTTTATGTATGAACTATGTGATGACCTGAATTCTCAAGAATGAGATACGTAGGCGGCCTATGTCGGCTTTGGTCAACCCATTAGATATTTTTATATATATACCTAGCGTAGTCTTGAACTACGTTTGACCTAATTCCTGCTTCAACGGGATACGTAGGCGCCCCAACGGCTCGGTCATATAACCCTAGGAAATGGAAACTAGGGCAGAATTCTTGAGAAGGAATCTCGAAAATTCACAAGAGAAGACCAACATCCAACAAAGAGGATGAAGATCAGCAAAGACTTCAGATCTACTCGAGATGATATCATCTCAGACTACTCTAAACTGGGGCAAAAATTTTAAGGGAGGCCTCAAAATTTCCACTAAATACTGGAATATATTTTTAATTCCCCAGCACCAGAGGTTTAAGCCAAGCTCTTGAAACCACCAATTATGACAAAGTCTAGGTAGACTCAATTTCTGGCTATGACAGAACTATTTGAAGAATCCTCCAACAATGATGATGAGTTTTGGAAATCCTTCGTCAGATATAGTCAAATCAAGAGGCAAATATTCGTTGAGCTATTACATGACATGACTGGCAGAGATCTTCTAAAGTTTTATATAAGCTTTCGAAACTATCTTCTAAAAATTAAAACTACTTTCAAAAATCTATATATAAATCTTTTACTTACTGATTGCCCAGACATCAATTGGGATGGGGAGTCATGGGCGGAAGTCCCAACATGACGAAGTACTTGAAAGATAGCGAGGGGAAAATCAAGGATCGAAGGAGGTCAACACGGAGTAGTTTCATTCAAACTAATAATTTTTTGTGGATGCAGGGATCGATACACAAAAATGAGCGTTTCCTATGAAAAATCCCCAAGCATGTTGGGAGCCATAACAGAACATATAATGCTTAATAACCGTACTTTTTTGGTAGCCCTAAAAATGGGTTTAATACCCATTTATTGAGGACCTTTTTAATTGTCCATCTCATTTCTTGAGATCATAGAGGCCAAACAAAAGTGTCTTGTCTTCTTTACAAATATTGTATTTAGTTTTTTTCTAAAAAATGGTCGCTAGTAAAAGCAACTTTGTGTCTACTAATCGTCTACCTTGAGTACAGGTACATGTAAGAAAGTAAGACGCAGACAAACAAACTCAGGTGAAATTGTTTTTAAATTGTCAAGAGGACCATTGCATATCATTGCCAAGAGGGCCATTTCATATCATTGCTAAGAGGGCCATTCATATCATTTGCCGAGAGGGTCATTTTATATCTGTTAACACGCAAGACATAAATGCTGGCATCAAGGATATCAACAGCATTCAATATATCTGTTGACATGCAAGACACAACGTTGGCGTCAAGGATATTATCATCATTCAATATCTGTTAAATGATATGAGCTAAGTTTGGGAGAAATCTTTAGCACCGAGGGGGAGGTATAAAGTGACCTTACTTTCCTAGAACTACGTACCCCCGTAGGAGTGAGCCTGAGGCTGATTTATATAGTGATCACTAGTTTGTGTGGATTTGATATCGATAGTCCTACCCTAATGGAAAGGATAGGATGGCTCTCCCCAACGTGGGTCGTACATTGGACTCCATATAGCTCACATGGTTTATGTCGGCTATAGGATCTCTCAGTGTGTGTGTGTTTCCTTGTGTCTATGGTGAATGGTGAAGTGATTTGAAAGTGGAATTGTGAAAGTTATTCTTTCGAAAGATTTAAATGATATTTACATTATGAGAATTGATATTCTTGATGATCTGAAAGTGATTGACAAATTATATGATGACTCACATGTGTTATTGTACTTATTTCATCCTCTCATGATTATGATAATTTTCTTCGGGCTATGAGAGTCTTTCATACATCCTGTATATTTCTTATAAATATTTATGATGATGATGTTTATACAACTGTATACACCCCCATATACTCGGTTCCTTTCCATGATACTGACCCACATCTTTGGATGTGGGTTGCATTTTCTCGAAATGTAGGTTTAGATGCTCTGTTCCAGGTTTGACAGTGATTCTTCGGGCACATTGTTCTACATCCTCTGTTGTGGTGAGTCCTCATGTTCTGAGGACGTGATGTCTGATGCTGGTTTCACAGAATTGTTTACATTTGATGACTGAGTATGAGTCATTTGTGGCATGTCTCAATGGCTCGCTGGTTTTATTGATTTTCTTAGAGGCTTGTCAGACTAGTATAGATGTTGGGAGTTGACTAATAAGTCGTATTTTGTTATCTTTCTAAAATTCTTTTATTCTTGGATGATGATTACTCTGTTTATATTTGAAGGTTATTTATGAAAACCCCGATGATTTGTGTTGAACTTAATGAAAATGGCTCAAAGGATTAGCTTTGTGCTACTCATAGCCTTAAGCACTGTGTGACGCTCCGGGACCCATTTTTTAAGGCAATGCAAACTTGGTATCAGAGCCTAAGGTTTTAAGGTATCCTAGGGAGTCTCACAAGCCGCGTTAAGTAGAGTCTTGATCATTGGTGTGTAGTACACCATATCTATGAGTAAGAGGCTACAAGTCATTTTAGGAAAAAGTGTGATTCTTTCTTTCAGAAGTATATTGTGCTTAAAGTGTCTCTCTCTGCTATTGATTCATGCTCTCTTGTTTCATAAATATGCCTCCACGTCGAGCGAGAGAAAATAATGATGGTCAACAACCTCAACTCGCAGACCCATTGAATGAAAACATGTCTTATGCTGAATTTCGGGCAGTCTTTCAGGCACTGGCCCAAGCTGTTACTGCAAATGTTCAGGCCAACCCGGCCCCGGCTCCGCAGCAATAGGGAGGTGATTCAGCTACTGCCAGGATTCGTGACTTCATACGGATGAATCCACCGGAATTCTATGGGTCCAAGTCTGATGAGGATCCATGATTGTTTTTAGAGGAGGTGAGGAAGATTACTCAGGTGATGCATGTATCTAAGGAACATAGTGTGGAGTTGGCTGTGTATAGGTTGAAAAACATTGCTTATGACTGGGTTGTTTCTTGGAGGAAAGGTAGAGGTGAGGGAGCTATCCCTACAACTTGGCAAGAGTTCTAGGATGCATTCCTGGATAAGTTTTTCTCTTTGGAGATAAGGGAGGCGAAGGTGGAAGAGTTTATGAACCTGCGACAGGGCTCTATGACTGTTAGGGAGTACTGTCTAAAGTTCAATCAGTTGGCCAAGTATGCTCCTGACTTAGTGGCTGATAATCGGGCTAGTATGAGTAAGTTTTTGACTGAAGTGTGTAGTTATGTGGTTAAGGAGTGTAGGTCTACTATGCTGAATAGTGATATGAATCTTTCTAAGATGATGACTGATGCCCAACAGATTGAGGTACACAAGATTAAGGAGAGAGATAGAATGAGAAGGAATAAGAGAGCTAGGTCCAAGCAGCACGGACAGGGTCAGACTAGATCGGAGGGAGGGAGTCGCCCTCAGTATTAGGATGTTCGTCTATGCCAACACCGTCATCTGCTAGTGCTCTCGTGCCTAGAGGTAAGCAGGAGCAAGGAAGCAGGTCATATGCATCCAGGTCCCAGTACAGTGCAGGCAGTAAGCCAAATCATCCCCTGTGTCCTAAGTATGGTAGGGCTCATTCGGGTGACTGGTGGGGTGAGAAGAGGGGTTGTTTTTGGTGTGGTGACATGGGTCACAGAGTTAGAGATTTTTCACAGGATGGACAAGGGCGTTGTGACTATCGCCCTCAGACCCAGACTCAGACTGTTAGTGCTCCAGTTCTAGCGACTCGTCCAGCCCTAGCTCAGGGCGCCTCTTCTAGCAATGCTGGAAGGCAGCGCCAGAATAGATTCTATGCTTTACCATCCTGCCAGGAATAGGAAGACTCTCTCAATGTTATTACTGGTATGATTCGTATATTTCAATTTAATGTGTATGCTTTGTTGGATCCTGGATCCAGTTTCTCATATGTTACACCTTTGATTGCTGTGAATTTTGAAATTAGTCCTGAGATTATTCTTGAGCCTATCGTAGTTTCTACCCCAGTGGGTTTTTCGATTGTTGCCCAGAAAGTCTATAAAAAGTATCCTGTTACCGTTCTTCATAGAATCTTGTTGGCTGATCTGATTGAGTTAGACATGGTAGATTTTGATATGATTTTGGGTATGGACTAGCTGTATTCTTCTTATGACTCTATTGATTATCGGACCCGAGTGGTCAAGTTTCAGTTTTCGGGTGCATCCGTGTTTGAGTGGTTTGGGAATTCTGTGTCACCCAAGAGTCATTTTATCTCTTACCTCAAAGCTAGAAAGCTTATTTCCAATGGGTGTGTTTACTATTTGGTTAGAGTCAAACAAACTAAGTCTGAGACTTCAACTCTCCAGTCTGTTAACGTCGTCAATGAGTTTTCTGATGTCTTTCCAGATGATTTCCCAGGGATACCTCCTGATAGAGAGATAGAGTTCGAGATTGATCTTCTTCTCGATACTTAGCCCATTACTATTCCTCCTTACCGTATGGCCCCTGCAAAACTTAAAGAGTTGAAAGAGCAACTAAAAGATCTACTAGATAAGGGTTTCATAAGGCCTAGTGTTTCTCCTTGGGGTGCTTCTGTGTTGTTTGTGAGAAAGAAAGATGGCTCTTTGCGTATGTGCATTGATTACCGCCAACTGAATAAAGTCACTGTCAACAATAAGTACCCCCTTCCGAGAATAGATGATTTGTTTGACCAATTGCAAGGTGCAAGTTATTTCTCAAAGATAGACCTTCGTTCCGGCTATCAACAACTCAAAGTTAGGGAGTGTGACATCCCAAAAACCACTTTCCAAACTCGTTATGGCCATTTTGAGTTTCTTGTTATGTCTTTCGGGTTAACTAATGCCCCAGCAGCTTTCATGGACCTTATGAATTGAGTTTTTAGACCATATCTGGATATGTTTGTCATATTGTTCATCGATGATATACTGGTGTACTCCAATAGTGAGGATGAAAATTTTGATCATCTCGGAACTGTCTTGCAAACCCTTAGGGATCACAAGTTGTTTGCCAAGTTCAGTAAGTGTGAGTTTTAGCTAAGGTCAGTTGCTTTTCTTGGTCATATCATTTTTTTCGAGGGTATTAGAGTTGATCCCCAAAAGACCGAAGCTGTTAGAAATTAGCCTAGACCTATTTCTCCAACTGAAGTTTCTTGGGTTTAGCTGGCTATTACCGCCGTTTTGTTAAGGGTGTCTCCTCTATAGCGTCTCCTATGACTCGGTTGACCTAAAAGAAATTGAAGTTCTTGTGGTCCGAATCTTGTGAGAAGAGTTTTGTGGAGTTGAAGACTCGACTCACTTTAGCCCCTGTTTTGACTTTGCCTGATGGTGTTGATGGTTTTGTGGTGTACTGTGATGCTTCGAGAGTTGGGTTGGGTTGCGTATTGATGCAGAAGGGTAAGGTGATAGCTTATGCTTCTAGACAGTTGAAATCCTATGAGAAAAATTACCCCACCCATTACCTTGAGTTAGCTGCTGTTGTGTTTGCTTTGAGAATCTGGAGACACTATTTGTATGGTGTCTATGTTGATGTTTTCACTGATCATAAGAGTCTGCAATATGTGTTTACCCAAAGAGAATTGAATCTTAGGCAGAAATGATGGTTAGAATTGTTAAAAGACTATGATATGAGTGTGCTGTACCATCCGGGCAAGGCCAATGTTGTGGAGGATGCCCTAAGTAAAGTGTCCATGGGTAGTGTTTCGCATGTGGTAGAAGGTAAGAAAGAATTGGCTTGTGATGTACATCGTTTGGCTAGATTGGGGGTTAGGTTGTTTGACTCTGCTGAAGGTAGTATAGGGGTTCATAGTATTTTGAAATCCTCCTTGGTTTCGAAAGTGAAGGAAAAGAATACTTCTATTCTAGTTTAGTCAGACTGAAGGAGTCAGTCAAGGACCAAAAAGTAGAGGTTTTCTCCCAGAGGGGAGATGGTGTGTTGAGATTGCAGGGTAGATTATTTGTCCCGAATGTTGATGATCTGAGACAAAGGATTATGGATGAAGCATACGGGGCACAATATTCTATTCATCCTGGTGCCACCAAGATGTATCGAGACTTGGGGGAAATCAATTAGCGGAGTGGCATGAAGAAAGATATAACAACGTTTGTAGCTAAGTGTGCAACATACCAACAGGTTAAGGTTGAACACCAAAGACCTGCTGGTATGATGCAAGAGTTTAGTATTCCCACCTAGAAGTGGGAAGAGATAAATATGGACTTCGTGATTAGTTTTCCTCCTTCCTAACGCCATCATGATTCCATTTGGGTTGTGGTTGATAGGTTGACTAAGTATGCTTATTTATTTCCTGTTCATACATCATATACTGCTGAGGATTATGCTAGATTGTATATCCGAGAGCTAGTCAGACTGCATGGAGTTCCCTTGTCTATTATTTCGGATAGGGTACTCCAGTTCACTTTGAAATTTTAGAAAGCTTTTCAGAAGGGTCTTGGTACCCAAGTTCTTTTGAGTTTTTCTTTTCATCCGCAGACTAATGGTCAGGCTGAGCGGACCATCCATACCTTAGAGGATATGTTGAGAGCTTGTGCACTTGACTTTAAGGGAAGTTGGGATGATCACTTACCGTTGATAGAGTTTGCTTTCAATGACAGTTTCCACTCTAGTATTGGCATGGCTCCGTTTAAAGCCTTATATGGGAGAAAGTGTAGATCACCCATAGGTTATTTCGAGGTGGGTGAAGTGTCTGTGAGTGGTCTTGATTCAGTATTTGAGGCTATGGAAAAAGATAAGTTGATCAGGGAAAGATTGAAAATTGCGCAGAGTCGTCAGAAGTCATATGTGGATGTTAGAAGGAGAGACCTTGAGTTTGAAGTTGGTGACCTAGTGTATCTGAAAATTTCACCCATGAGGGGGGTGAAGAGATTTGGAAAGAAGGGGAAGCTTAGTCCCCGTTATGTTGGTCCTTACAAAATTCTTAGCCGTGTTGGTAAGGTAGCTTATGAGGTTGAGTTGCCTTCTGAGTTGTCCTCTGTTCATCCAATATTCCATGTCTCCATGCTTAGAAAGCATATTAGCGATGCTGTGGTAGTGGATTCCTCTGTGAGTGCTGACATTTGAGAAAATCTTTGATTCCTGTTGAGATTCTTGATTTCAGTGTCCAATGACTAAGAAACAAAGAAGTTCCCTTGTTTAAGGTGTTGTGGCGAAACCAATCTGTTGAGGGTGCAACTTGGGAAACTGAGGTGGATATGCGATCTAAGTACCCGCACCTATTTTCCGCGAAATCTGATCAAGTCGAAGGTACCGTTCTTTCCTAAATCATGCACTTTTGATAAAAGTTGCAGCAGTTCAGCTGTCATTTATTATGTGTTCAGCTGTAGTTTCTTGAATTTATGCATTCTATGTTGCATTCGGAGTGAGAAACATTGTGGTGATGAGTCTAACGAATGGTTTCAGCTGTATGATCTATTCCCTATCTAATCTTGGCATGTCTAGCGTCATTTGAGGATGAATGTTTCCAAGGGGGGATGATGTAATATCCCAGGAATTTTTCTTTGAAATTTTGTGCATAAACGTGTTGGGTTCTATGTTCTAGAATGAATTATAAATTTTTCGTACGGAATGTCTTAGATTATGACCCACCATTGCGTAGAGTATCGAATAATATTTCCAACGATATGTGGATCATCGAAAACAGAAACCCGAGCAACGAGTTATGAACATTCCGATCGAACCGTGAATAGTAGTGAACAGTAAAACATGCAAGAAAAAGTACTGAGGCCTGGCGTATTTTTGCTCCAACTTTAAACGATCATAACTCCTTGTACATAATGATCTGGGTGATCTACTATATAACAGCCGAAATCTCTGCAAGTCCTCTTTCAAATGAAATTGTTTTCATCCAATTTTTCTATCGGAGCAAAAAGTTATGGTCGATCTACTTCAGCCTACCAAAAGCAAATTTTTGGGTCAACTTCAAACGATCATAAATCCTCGTACACAATGAACTGGGTGAGATACTATATATCAACGGAAATATATGAGAGTCATCTTTCTAATGAAAATGGTTTCATCTAATTTGGAAATCGGAGGAAAACGTTATAGTTGATCTACTTCAGACTATCAAAACAGTCCACCAAAGGACAGATTCGAGAATTATTTAATTTTTAGGGGCTTTTTGGTCATTTTCCCTCACCCAAAATCCATCCAAACCCTATATTAAAGCCTATTAGAAGCATTATATGTTATATTTCATCAAATTCCCTAAAAAAGAAAATCCTAAGCTCCTACATCCAACTTCAAGAACCTCCAAAGTTCACCATTAATTCTGCAAATTTATTCAAGATTCCAAGTTCCTAGTTGAAGAACTCCAAGAACCATCATTCAAAGGCACGATTAACATCTCAAAAAACGAGTATCGATCTAAAGTTCATCATTCAAGGTATGTGGGGTTTTTCAACAAGAACTCTCTTTCGTTCTTGTGGCCAAAAGTAATTTTCTTTACAAAGGCATGATTTTTATTTGATTTTTACGAATTTGAAGCATGAACCCATATCTTATGATGATTATTATGAATTTTGATGTTTATGATTTTGAAATATGAATTTACATGTGTGGAGATATAAAGCATGACTCTTGAACGATATTTATCATGATTTTGATATTTGGGTAGTGAATCCTCATTGGAAATTGTGTTTTTTTTCTGAGAAAGTGTGTGTTATAAGCACGTTGATGTTGAATATTTGAGATATTTTGAATGATTTGACCTTTTGGTCTTAATGGAGTTGTTTTGAACTCGAGTATGAAAGAAATCCACAACGTGGTTGATTTTGATAGATGGGAATCATGATGGCTCCCGATGTATATTTATATATTACAGAAATTGTTTTGTTGTGGATTGTCTTTGAAATGATCTGAGATAAGTCCGGGAGAAATCTTTAGCACCGAGTGGGAGGTATAAAGCGACCTTACTTCCCTAGAACTACGTGCCTCCGTAGGAGAGAGCCTGAGGCTAATTTATATAGTGATCACTAGTTTGTGTGGATTTGATATCGATAGTCCTACTCTGATGGCAAGGATAGGACGGCTCTCCCTAACGTGGGTTGTACGTTGGACTTCATGTAGCTCACATGGTTTATGTCGGTTATAGGACCTCTCAGTGTGTGTGTGTTTCCTTGTGTCTATGGTGAATGGTGAAGTGATTTGAAAGTGGAATTGTAAAAGTTATTCTTTGGAAAGATTTAAATGATATTTACATTATGAGAATTGATATTCTTGATGAACTGAAAGTGATTGACAAATTATATGATGACTCACATGTGTTATTGTACTTATTTCATCCTCTCATGATTATGATGATTTTCTTCGGGCTATGTGAGTCTTTCATACATCCTACATATTTGTAATAAATCTTTATGATGATGATGTTTATACAACTGCGTACACCCCCATATACTCGGTTCCTTTCCATGGTACTGACCCACATCTTCGGATGTGGGCTGCATTTTCTCGGAATATAGGTTCAGGTGTTCAGTTCTAGGTTCGACAGTGATTCTTCGGGCATGCTATTCTACATCCTCTATTGTGGTGATTCCTCATGTTCCGAGGACGTGATGTCTGATGTTGGTTTCACGTAATTGTTTACATTTGATAATTGAGTATGAGTCAGTTGGGGCATGTCTCAATGGCTCGCTGGTTTTATTGATTTTCTTAGAGGCATGTCAGACTAGTATAGATGTTGGGAGTTGACTGATAAGTCGTATTTTATTATCTTTCTGAAATTCTTTTATTCTTGGATGATGATTACTCTGTTGATATTTGAGGGTTATTTATGGAAACCCCATTGATTTGTGTTGAACTGAATGAAAATGGCTCAAAGGGTTAGCTTGGGGATACTCGTAGCCTCAAGCACCGTGTGACGCTCCGGGACCCATTTTCTGAGGCGTTACAACGACTCAATACCCGAGCGGGGTATTGGGCCCATTAGAAAACCTTCCCTGCGTCTATTGACCCCGAGTTAATTATAGACGAACCATATTTATATGTTGAAGGAAATGTATGCCTGTCTAATTCAATCCATTATCCTTTTGGGGTCGGGAAAAATCTTGATTTGCTTGCTTTTGTAAGAAGAATTGAAGCAAGTTAAGCAAGAAATTAATCGATTTAGGAGGTTGCATCTAAGGCACAGTTTACAGACGTCATCAATATAGGAAATAGACGATGCTAAGAAGGTGAAGGCTGATAGAAGAAGCACTTAGGAATTAGTATTTCTATCCCCTGTGTGGGAACATGTCTTCTTTAATGTTATTTCCCTTTCCCTAAAAAATTATATTGCACTTTTGTTATATTTTGTAGGCATTTATTCCCTTTTAGTGTCTATAAAAGTTGGGGGATAATGGATTGACCTTAAGCAAGCATATATTTTTCTTCAAAAATCGTTAGGCCCAAACCCTTGGCTCAAAAGGGTCACCCCAGTTAGGATACGCATTACTATAATGTTCTTATGTGATACAATTGTCTTATGTGTTCACGTGCGTTTGTTTGGATCAAAGACAAATTTATCTATTATGCTCCTATGGATTGATTTGGCTATGACACAAACAACTCTACGCAACCATTTCTTGTCAAGTATTTTGCATGTGGAAACTAACACATTTGCCTATGAGTTGTTTTACTTTACAGATAATAGAAAATTACTCCGTGTTGAAATAAGCTGGCAGAACATCCTTACTTCACCCGGTCAAAAGCGCACAAAATCCCATCCTCTGACCATCATTCAATAATGACTGGAAATGATGAAGAAAGCACATTGACCATCAGGGACAATGTAATAGTAGAACAGAGTGAGATGATTGCGGAACTCGCAAGAAAATTAGAAATGCTTCAGGAGGAAATAAATCGCACTCGAGATTTGGCTAACCTGGACATCACCGTCAATGCCCCCGCTCTAGAAGGACATAGGACTCCACTCCAAATTCCTCCCCTCAGTACACCTATGCTCGGGAATCAGCCAAATAACATATCGCCCGTCTCCACTCCTCCATTTGTCTGAAACACCAATCGCGAAAATAACCCAGATGCCTACCATCCACAAAATCCATCTCTAACCCCACAAAGCCCATCTCCAAATCCATTCCCGAATCCCCAGAACATATTTTTAAATCAAGAAAATTCATTCCCAAATCCATAAGATTCACTCCCAAACCCGCAAAATCCATCAAATCTATTCCCAAATCCACCAAATTCATTTCCAAATCCGCAGAATTCTTCTCCGATTCCACCAAACCACTCTCAAATTCCACAAAACCTTTCTAATTTTCATAATGTCCGCCCCACTTACCAAACCTCTTCATTTCATCAACAAAATCAAGCCTCCCTTCCAAATTCTCTTCATGCCATCATATCCCCTGATATCTATAATCCCCTTCCTAATCCCAAGATGGACCATTACGAGGAGAAGGAGAAAGAGTAGAGGACCGAGCATGAAATAAAGTTGCTAGCTATGAATGAATAGATCATGAGGATCAAAAAATCTAATGGAGTGAGGGACCACGATGGTTTAAGGTATGATGATTTATGTGTTCACATTGGAATAGATCTACCAGAAGGGTATAAAGTCCCTAAATTTGAAGTATTTGATGGCACCATAAATCCAACGGCCGATCTGAGAAGGTATTTTTATCAAATGGTGAGGGTAGGGAAAAATAAAGCATTATTGATGTGTTTGTTCAGCCGGAGTTTAAGTGGCGAAGCCTTAGAATGGTTTATGTCTCCGGAATTGAAAAGATGGACTGGTTGGAAAGCATTGGCCAAGGGTTTCCTTGACAGGTTCGCGTTTAACATTGAGATAGTCCCTGATTGATACTCATTAGATCGGATCAAATAGAAGAATAATGAGTGTTTTTGAGACTACGCCTTTCGCTGGAGAAAAGAGGCTGCTAAAGTACAACCTCCCATGTCTGAGAAACAAATGGTATCAGTTTTCTCTCGTGCAGAGAAAGGAGAATTTTATACCAGGATGGTATCCTCGGTCTGAGCAACTTTCAAAGATTTAGTAAAGATTGGGGAATCGTTAGAGGAAGGCATCCGAATAGGAAAAATTGCCAAAACCCCAACATCATCTGAATTTTTTGCATTCCCAAAGAAGAAAAGAGAGGATGCGACTGCAGTCTCTACTAATTCTGTTGATAAGTTAAAGAGGAAACTCAATCCTAGGAATATTCTTTCCTCATCATTGTCATCAAGTTTTCATCCTGTATTCTACGCTCAACCCCAATGTCAAGCTCCAATTCCAAATATTTTACCCCAATGCCAAGTTCCAAAGCCAAATTATCAGCCTCATACTCAAGCTACTTTTCCAAATAACAAAATAAACGTCCAAACGTCTCCAAATTATAATCAAGTACCTCCTCCTGTAAATCAGAACCATTATAACCCTCCACCTCCAAACTTCAAAAAGAAACCTCCCGAAAACTTCACACCGCTAGATGAAAGTCGTACCCAGCTCTTCAGAAGATTGATGAAAGTTGGTTATTTGCAACTGATCTAGCCAAAGCCTATCAATCCCAACTCCGAGTTTTATCATCCCGATCAAAATTATGCCTATCATTCAGTAGCAATGGGGCACAATACCGAGGATTGTATTAACTTGAATCATAAGATCCAAGATTTGATCGATCAGAAGGTCATCACGCTTCAGTCGCTGACACCAAATATTAACGGTAATTCATTGCCTAACCATGGGGGACCTACAGTTAGCATGATTGAAATAGAGGGTGAATGGACATTTTGCAAGGCCATCACTAAGGTAAATTCAAAAGGACTCAAAGTAACAGAAGAGGTGGAGAAGATAGAGGAAGTTGTGGCCGTCTTAAGTAAGGATTTGGAAAGCATTATTGAGCCTGTTATGGTACCAGAAAAAGCTTTTAAGCATGGAATAGAGTACCAACCAAGGAAGGAAGATTAGATCGAAGATAATTCAAAGAAGATTTTTTTTAGGCCCTTGCCGCTCTTGTACTAGTCATTTCCCATACATGAGATGTCAAATGATAATAGTCTTGGGGATTGGATAAGAGATCTGTTCAAAGGATGCAATGCTCTACCAGATGATTTCCCAAAGTTCGGTGAGGTGAAGAAGATGCACCAGGGGAGGCCTTGCAAAACTGGACCTCCACTCCATTCATAACACGTCACCCATCACGGTAGATGAAAGGGAAATTACTAATAGTTTTTAAAATTGGTGATGATCCGGAGGAGGCCCCGTGATCCACCCTTTTATGTCTCAAATTTTTGTTTCGTCTTGTACAACTTTCAAAAAGGCATGGGCCTACATTTGTGTGGGTCATAAGCCATAGTTTTTATTTATTTTTCAAAAGGCCTCCCTTTATTTATGAAGTTATTTTTTAAATATGATTATCTAGCATGGTTTATTTTGGTAGAAATAATTTAAAAACCTACCAATGTCATGTCATGTCAAGGGTTAGATGAGCAAGGCGAAGGAAATAATGATGAACAGAAAAGGTGATGAGGAGCGGTAGTAGTACATATAGAGGAATGTGAAAATCAAAAGAAGCCCAACCTGGAGGAGCCCTAATCCTACCTGAGATGGATGGTCAACAGTGGACCAAACCAATCAATTCTGATGTGGTAAAGATATATCATGCTTGAAAGATGTTATAGTTTTTGTTTCTTGGCTTATTTATAATCGCCTTTATAATAGTATCAATTTTATTATGAGTAATCGCATAGAATCTTTCGCTTTATGCATGAACTATGTTTGACCTGAATTCCCAAGAAAGGGATACGTAGGCGGCCTATGTCGGCTTCGGTTAACCCCTTAGGATAATTTATCCCTTCTTTTTATATACGAACTACGTTTGACCTGAATTCCCAAGAAAGGGATACGTAGGCGGCCTATTTCGGCTTTGTTCAACCCCTTAGGATAATTTATCATTTCCCTTTATTTATGAACTACATGATGACCTGAATTCTCAAAAATGAGAAACGTAAGCGGCCAATGTCGGCTTCGGTCAACCACTTAGGAAAATTTATCCTTTCCCTTTATGTATGAACTACGTGATGACCTAAATTCTCAAGAATGAGATACGTAGGTGGCCTATGTTGGCTTCGGTCAACCCATTTGATTTTTCTATATATATCCCTAGCGTAGTCTTGAACTACGTTTGACCTGATTCCTGCTTCAACGAGATACGTAGGCGCCCCAACGGCTCGGTCGTATAACCCTGGAAATGGAAACTGGGGCAGAATTTTTGAGAAGGAATCTCAAAAATTCACAAGAGAAGACCAACATCCAACAAAGAGGATGAAGATCAGCAAAGACTTCAGATCCACTCGAGATGATATTATCTCAGACTACTCTAAACTGTGGCAGAAATTTTGAGGGAGGCCTCAAAATTTCCACTAAATACTGGAATATATTTCAAATTCCCCAGCACCAGAGGTTTAAGCCAAGCTCTTAAAGCCACCAATTATGACAAAGTCTAGGTAGACTCAATTTCTGGCTATGACAGAACTATTTGAAGAACCCTCTAACAATGATGATGAGTTTTGGAAATCCTCCGTCAGATATAGTCAAAATCAAGAGGTAGATGTTCGTTGAGCTATTACATGACGTGACTGGCAGAGATCTTCTAAAGTTTTATATGAGCTTTCGAAACTATCTTCTAAAAATTAAGACTACTTTCAAAAATCTATATATAAATCTTTTACTTAGTGATTGCCTAGACATCAATTGGGATGGGGAGTCATGGGCAGAAGTCCCAACATGACGAACTACCTGAAATATGGCGAGGGGCAAATCAATGATCGAAGGAGGTCAACACGGAGTAGTTTCATTCAAACTAATCGTTTTTCTTGGATGCTGGGATCGATACACAAAAATGAGTGTTTCCTTCAAAAAATCCCCAAGCAAGTTGGGAGCCATAACAGAGCAGATAATGCTTAATAACAGTACTTTTTGGGTAGCCCTAAAAATGGTTTAATACCCATTTATTGAGGACCTTTTGAATTGTCCATCTCATTTCTTGAGATCATGGAGGACAAACAAAAGTATCTTGTCTTCTTTACAAATATTGTATTTAGAATTTTTCTAAAAAATGGTCGCTAGCAAAACCAACTTTGTGTCTACTAATCGTCTACCTTGAGTACAGGTACATGTAGAAAGCAAGACGCAGACAAACAAACTCAGGTGAAATTGTTTTTAAATTGCCAAGAGGAACATTGCATATCATTGCCAAGAGGGCCATTGCATATTATTCCTAAGAGGGCATTGCATATCATTGCCAAGTGGGCCATTTCATATCATTGCCAAGAGGGCCATTCATATCATTTGCCGAGAGGGTCATTTTATATCTGTTGACATGCAAGACATAAATGCTAGCGTCGAGGAGATCATCAGCATTTAATATATCTGTTGACACGCAAGACACAACGCTGGCGTCGAGGATATTATCATCATTAAATATCTGTTGACGTCCTAGACACAACATTGGCATCTAAGATATCATCAACATTGAATATATCTGTTGACACACAAGACAAAATGCTAAAGTCGAGGATATCATCATCATTAAATATTTGTTGACGCGCTAGACACAACTCTGGCATCGAGGATATCTTCAGCATTCAATATATTTATTGACACGCAAGACACAATGCTGGAGTCAAGGATATCATCATCATTCAATGTCTGTTGATGCTTTAGACACAACACTGACATCGAGGATATCATCAATATTCAATATATCTATTGACATGCAAGACATAATGCTGGAGTCAATATCATCATCATTTTATATCTGTTGACACACAAGACATAAACACTGGCATTGAGGATATCTTATTATTTTATGAATCAGAATCTGAATGCATCGAGAGCACACGATTTGAAGGGACGCCTTTAAGTCGCTATCTAAGGATGAATGATATATAAGATTTCCTAGAAATTGACAATTTGAGGGTCATCTATAAGTCATATTATTTAAAATAGGATAGTGTGCAAGATCACCTATGATTTGATAGCCTGTAGGTCATCCGTAAGCCATAACAACATCCTAACCAGATAGTGTGCAAGATCACCCAAAAATCGATAGTTCAAAGGTTATCCATAAGTCGTAACTAAATCCTTAACGGAGAATATGTAAGATTATCAAATTGATACGTCCAAGGGTTCTTTATAAGTCGCGTCATATCCAAGATCGATTATGTACAGGATTACCCTTAGACTAACAATTTGAGGGATTATCCATAAATCATATTGTATCCAACGTCAGATGATGTGCAGGAACACCTGAAAGCTAGCGATTGGAGGGATATATGTAATCCATCTCTTATCCAAAGTCGGATAATGTGCAAGATTACCTAAAATCTAGAAACTCAAAAGATATCTGTAAGTCGCCTCGTATCCAACATCAAATAATGCGCAAGATTATCCAAAGATTGATAATTTGAAAGAAATTTATAAATCGATCATCGGCTATAATCAGAGAGGTTATCATTCAACATACAACAAGTGATATAGGTAACCAAAAGGGTTGCCACACCAGCACAAGATTACGCGATTGCAGGGACCGTTCTGTATAAAGTACCGCCGGTGTCCAAAAGGGCCACCCCACTTTGAAGGCATATTCAACCGACGAATGTCATAATTATACAACAACCAAGAGGGTTGTTGTGTTTGTTGTTGCCAGTTATTTCATTCCAAATAGGTACATGAGGAAATGATTCTCCTTTTCAAGCCACAACTCATGTGGAGATATGGTAAAAGACTACCTACCTCTTTCCTGAACTATATTAGCACTAACAATTTTGTTTGAAATATTGTCGAGAGTATCCAAGAGGATGAAAATCTCAAATCAAACCCACAGGTACAGATGACTCCAAAAAGGACGCAGCACAACGTGGAACTCTTTCTTAGCAGTAAAATGGGACATAGTCTAGAGAGAGACGTCAAACTCTTTGGACGCGAGCTAAAGGATGATCACCACCACCATCCAAACACATCCCTATTAGAACACATGTGGGTATTTTAGGATATTCTATTTTCCGCTTCACCTTTGAGATATTTCTAAACTCATATCGAGGATAACCTTTCCTTTCTTTCAAACTTGGGTGACAACATACTCAGAGTTTGGAAATTATGTCTGGGTATGTTCTTGTATATGGATGTGAAGGATCCCACATTCATGGTTAAGAGGTTAGGGGCCTTTTTTCTAAGACTCAATCAACTTGTCACTCATCTTGAGGCAAAGATCATCTAAAATAAAAGACTATCTTTTCTACCAATTGAGTCAAACTACAAGCAGTCTGATTTCCTAAATCTTGGGGATATGTAGACTAGGATCTATGAAGAAAAATCGACAGCATTTCGACCTCCCGCTAATCCCTTTATTCCCCAATTTCTCTATTTTATCAAAAACTCTAAAACCGAGATAGCTTGTGAATTTTTTGAAAATCGTGCTTTAAATCAAGCTCTATGAACTACAAGTAGCCTGAATTCTCTTGTAACCTGAGATATGTAGGAAACCCGACCTAGGTTCGGCCATGTCTCTATGAGACTCAAGCAAAAGCCAACCTCTTTCAATTTCGAATTTGTGGTCAGACAAAAATTAGTAAAGTCAACCTCCCTTTGCCTAGGGTTACTTGCATCCACCTTACCCAAAAGGAGGGGCCAGTTGTTGACACCTAATTTTTGCCCTCCACGACTAAATTTAATCCTGAGTTTCTTTGATTTTGAATAAAATTAAAACATTTATTTTATCCGAAAAAAGATTTTTTTTATGTATTTATTTGGGTAAATTGGTCATTCTAAGTAGCGATTATATATTATCGTGTTCAATTATACAAAATTATATAATTTTGTTACATAAATATCTATTTTTTGATAAAATATCGAATGTTGATCAAAGTTTTTTTTGAAATAATTTTAAATGGTTAAAATCTTGGTTTTAACATAATTTGATCTCAAAAATAATTTTTTTTTTGGATAAATATGTATTTGAATTTAATAAATCAAGAAGCTCGGGATTAAAAGAAGTATTAATTCGTATCGAATTTCATTTAATTTAGCCAATCTATTATATTTGGCCATAATTGAAATTAATTTGGCCACAATTGCAATGTAATTGATCAATTAATTTTAATTAAGCTAAAATTTTAATTCGATAAGCTAAATTAAATTCTGATAATTAGGCTAATTTGATAAATAACCCAATTTGAAACCCCCAAAATATTGTTTCTACAAAAATTACCCAACAATTTAACCCAATTGTTAACCCAACAGCCACAACACCTCTATCTTGGCCCACCTATACCTTTTATCTACTTCAGCCAAGCTTTCAAAGAAAAACAGTACGCATAAACCAAGCAAACAACGAACATTGACAACAACAACGTCAAACCCAATATCCCCCTTCAACCCAAAATCGGGATGAACATCTTCGACCCAAAATTGAGAAAACCAGCTTCAACCCGACCTTATCTTTCTTCATGCGTCTCACGCCTTAATAGGAGAAAGAAAGAATCTAAAATCTTCTAGAAACAGTCCAGGTGTCCTCTCAACATCATAATTTCACGAATCTCAGGTATGGGAGTACGATTCCGTACATGTATGACACAATTTCATTGGATCATGGTGAAAATTCATTTTCCCTAAAATCTCATTGGTCCACCAAATTCATATTGGTATAATTGATTGATGAAACCTCAAACGGTGGGGGGATTTTTGAAATTTAAAATTCAAAAAAAATAGACCCTTCTTTCAAATTTAAAAAAAACTCCAATTCGGTCTTCTATATAAGAGGTGAGAGGGTCACCGTGAAAGGGGTGGGAAAATGGGGGTTGGGAAATTCTTTGGGAAATTCTGAGGAGAAAAGGGGGCTTCTTTTTTAGAGTGTTGGATTCCGAAATTTTTGAGGGTTCTAGAATTAGGGTTCAGAAATTAGGTCCAGAAAATTTTCGGAGTTTGGATTTGTCTTGAGAGATTTTGGGGCTCAAAATTTCTAGGGTTTGAAAATTTGAGAGTGAGTTTGTCAGCTAATCGAAGCTCCTAGATGACTACAATACATCTCCAGTGGTGGTGAAATCTGACGCTAGCTCGTAGCCCATTTTGATGCTCCTTGAAAGGTAACATACCATCCCGTTTAAGCTTTCGATATCTTCTGCTTCATCTAAACCTCTGAAGTTATAAATTTTTTTTTTTTAGTAACATGGTGTGCTGGTTGTTTAAATCTCTAATACTATAAGCTTCTAATCACCTGGTGTTCTGGGCTGTTTGCTGTAACAGGCTTTAAAGGCCATTAGGTTTTGTGTGTTGTGACGTTATGTAGATTCAAATAAGATTACTGTGAATAATACGTCTTAAGCTATAATTCGGTGATTTCAGAGCATGTTTCATTATCATACTAAAGCGGCTAGCTGCACATTCTTTGAAAATATCTACAGGTTCGATGTGTTCTATCCATAATTGTCGTTGATTTTCATTATAAGGTGGTGTATAATCTCATTTAGTACTGAATATATGTACAAAAGAACATGAGCAAGAGTGTATTTTCGTTCCCATAATGTCAAAAAATTCTCCTTGTTTATCTCAACATGTGCTTTTAGGTGGTTTATTCGAGATTATTGAAAGTTTTTTTTTCTTTCTTTTTTCTGTTTTCCTCCCATTCATGAAGTCAAATGTTTTTTTTTTTTGCCTTTGTTGTCTTATGCTCAAGATACAAGCATTCAACGGAGTCAAGCTCGATGTATTGGCTTTAAAGCCACAAACCTGCGCGACTCCTGTCTTTAATTTTTAATATGAAGGAAAAGAGTGAATGACAAATACACAGTAATGTATTAGCATAAATTAAGGCTAGGTAAGGCTTCAAAATATTGCATAGGACCCAAAATAAGTTAAATTTATGTTCTTTTGCCATCACAATTTTATTTCACTTGTAATGTTTTGATTGATGATAAAGTCTTGTTTAGTTAAAGGCTTATCTTGATGAATCTTGCTGCGTTTACTCTCTGTTTGGTGCTTAGTGTTTGTTTTTGTGCATACTTCTCGATATTTCTTTATTCTACTCTAATGGTTCTCTCAAAAAAATTTTCATGCTTGTTTTAAAAAATGTTTATTGTTGGGGTGTTTGTTTGTATGAACCCATTTTAAACGTAAGTTTATGAAGGAAGTGTAATTAGTAAGTGCTACTTATAATAAAGAGTGCTCTGTTGACCAGAGACTACTTTTCTCATTTTTACATTTGCATTTTCTTTTCGTCGTTCATGCACGTTTGTGGGTTAAATACCTTAGAGAAAGTTAGGCATGACATTATATGGTCAACTCTCGTTATATTTTCATTTTGTTTTCTCTTTGGTTGATCATGTATCAACTACATTGTACTGTTTCGTCGTGGTTGAACTTGTTATTTGAATTGATACGGATATGCCTTACTATTTCGATCGGCTTCGGATTATTTGAGACCTATACCACATTGCTAGTTTAGCTAAATCCACATTAGTTCTCCTTTCAGTTTTCTTCTTTTTGGTTGATCATGTGTTAGCTAGTTTCCATTGTTTCAGTTTCTTCCTCTCTTCTTTTGTTCGATTAGGTACTAATGTGCTTTTTCTTTCTTTGCATGAAACTTATCTGAGTCCTACATGGACTCTTTCCATTTTGCATAGCCATCGATGGTTGGTGAGGCCCAATGTGCTTGTTGGATCAAGCCCAAAAGAAAGTTTGAAGTCAATCTTATGGCATACCGAACGCAAGGAGTCGGAAGGAAAGGAAATGGATCAAAGTCCTACGTTTGAAGCCGCTAAGAGACAAAAAGTCTCATTTATTATTTCATTTTCGTTTAATTATTATTGTCTTTATTTATTTATTTTGTTTATTTATATTATCCAATCATTTGGTCCACGAAGCCAAGGTTGTATCTAATACAAGTGGAGTAATATTCGAGCCAAAGGCTGGACAATTAGATTAGGACAGGTGAAATGGGTTGAAAGCCCATTTAGACTAGGACAGGTCTCATTGATTTGGGCCGATGGCCTAAATCCCTTACTTCCTCCCTTTCCCTCTGTTCTTTATGTTTGTTTTTCTTATGTTCTTGGCGAACCTAGTTAAATCCTTAGTTAAGTCGCTAAAAAATTAGTTTTGAATAAACACAAAAATATTTCCAAACTCGCTTTCTTTTCAAAAAATAAATCACTTTTCGACAAAATTAATCTTTTCGAAGGTAATCAAAAGATGATTTTCAAACAGATCGGATAACTGCAAGTTAGCGGACGTTTTAGGTGCCTAACACCTTCCTAAAACGTTAATAGGAACCGCTTATCTAGAATCTCTAACTTAAAATGATTTTCCTGTTTTGAATCGTTTGAAGTAACTTTCTAAAGGTTTCTTAATTCTTTTCAAAATTAAGTGGCGACTCTCAAAAAGTCAAAATTTCTCCGCAAAACACCATGAAGTAATGTAGTTTTCAAATGTTCAAATTCACCGAGAAGAGATGATAACAACATCAAAGCCAGATCCTCATCCTCAAATTTCACATCTAAATTCAACAGGCCTACTACTAATTGATTAAACATAGTGATGCGTTCATTCTTAGTAGTACCTGGTTGATAATTAAATTGGAACAACCTTTTCTTCATAAGAAGCTTGTTCTGACCACTCTTTTTCAGAAACATGTCCTCCAACGCCGTCCATAATTTTGTACGTAGAAGTCTCATTCTTGAAAACATACTTTTGCTCTCTAGACAGGCGCGATCGAATTGTTCCACACGCTAACCGATTAAGATGCTCCAATCTCTATCTTCTACCTCTTCTAGTCTTTTTTCCTCAATAGCAATATCAAAACCCTACTGGAAAAGAGAGTCTAAAATCTCTCTTTGCCACATGCCGAACTGCTAAAATCTCTCTTTGCCACATGCCGAACTGGCCAGTACCATCAAATATTTCCACCACCAACTTCAGACTGGACAGCGGGAACCTCGACTATGATGACGAGGAGCCCGATACCCCCGGCATAATATTTGAAATAGGATCCTTCATTTCTTGATCGTTATTTGTCATTACAGACTCTATAAAAAATATTCAATATTACAACAACTGCAAACAATCCAAGATTTCAAGGGGACCAAAATAATTCTTTTCTGATGTGGAAGATCAGGAAGAACTGCAACCATAGAGCATACTCAGATAGAACCTTTGCCTGGGACAAACCTTGGGTTCAAAAGGACCAAAGGAATTCTTTTCTGATGTGGAAGATCGGACAAAGCTGCAACCACAGAGCATACTAAGACAAAACCTGACTCTGATACCACTTGTTGGGAAAATCGGGTAATTTTTCCACTAAAATAGAACAACTTAGTGACTGGTTCAAAATAATTGAACCAGACAGAACATTAACAAAAATATTCGACAAATAATATTGAATACTAAAAATAAATACACTAGAAAAATTTGATAACAGAGTTCAACCAAAAAGGCTTAATCTCCGAGTACCGCTCAAGTCAACCTTTTCTATTAATTTTGGGAGAAAGGAGCAATTTGGGATGTTTAAAATGGGAGGGGGAAGAGTTATTTTATAACTCTAAACCCCCTCCCCAAATGATAGAATAATGATGTGGGATAAAATGAGCCAAAAACAACATTGAGTATACATATGCCCCTACCATTAGTGTGAGGGGTACATACATACCATTTTATTAACGGTAGGGCCATATGCGCACCAAAAGTATGACAGGATATACATATGTCATTTATCATAATTCAAAGGTACAATTTTTAAATTAGTTACCAAATATAGTATATTTGTTTTTATATTGTCAGTGTGTATAACTTAAAACTCTTTGCAATAAGGTTAACAATCTTCTGTCATCTCTTTGCTGTAATTGTTGCTGTTGTGCATTGGCCTTTCATTGAAGACTCAACAACTCACAACAACATTTTTATTTGTATGATTATTTTGTAGTCTTAAATCGAAGTAGATATTTATACTATACTAGCCTTGTCTCTCTTGTGGCAATATTTTGGCTTATATTTATGATGAAGTACAAGTTGAAGTCATCTTACATGGATGATTTGGATAATATGAAGAAATATATTATGGTACGTTGAGATTTTTTCTCTTCTAATTGTTGTTGAAGTAAAACTCATGTTGTCTATTGATCCCTTTATGCATTCTAAGCTTATTAGTTTGGTCATCTCCAGAGGCGGATCTAGGATTTTAGATTTAATTTGTTCAACGTTTAATATTCTAAGAAATTGTGTAGATCGTTCAACGTTTGACTTGTTAGTTCTAAACTTATTAGAGATAAGCATCCAGTGCCCCCAAATTATGGCCAAAGTTGCTTCGACACACTCCAACTTCATAGGAGTCCGGTTACCCCAGAACTCAATTTAAGTGTATTTTTGTCATCTCAAGAGTCCCGTTACTCCCGAATTCAATTTAAGCGTATTTTTGTCACCATTTTGTGTTGACATGACACCTCAACAACAACAACAACAACAACAAACCCAGTGTATTCCCACTTAGTGGGGTCTGGGGGGGGTAAGATGTACGCAGTCCATACCTCTACCTCTGATGAAGTAGAAAGGCTGTTTTCGAAAGACCCCCGGCTCAAGTCACGAGATATCACACAAACACATAGTACGGCACCGAAGCAGATGACATAACATAGATATGGCACCCATAAGGAATATAAAACAGAGTAAAGCAGGAATGCAGGAATATAAAGCAGAGGAAAGCACACATATTCGTAATAAACATGGAACACGGAACACGGAACATTGAAAATGGAATCATAACAGGAATACACCCCCACCAATTAATTCCCTACACTAGCGACCCGAACTGACCCTAATCCTCTGCCATAATTCGCATCTTCCAGACCTTCCTATCTAGGGTCATGTCCTCGGTGAGCTGTAACTGTTCCATGTCCCGCCTAATCACCTCACCCCAGTACTTCTTCGGTCTACCCCTACCCCGTCTAAAACCATCCAACGCTAGCCTCTCACACCTACGGACCGGGGCATCCATGCCCCTCCTCTTCACGTGTCTGAACCATCTCAATCGTGCTTCCCGCATCTTACACTCCACTGAAGTCACACCAACCTTCTCCCGGATAGTCTCATTTCGAACTCTATCCCCTCGGGTCAGTCCACACATCCAGCGCAACATCCGCATTTCTGCCACCTTCATTCTTTGGATGTGGGAGTTCTTAACTGGCCAACACTCCGCTCCATACAGCAAGGCCGGACGGACTACCACCCTATAGAATTTGCCTTTAAGCTTGGGCGGCACCTTCTTATCACACAGCACCCCCGATGCGAGTTTCCACTTCATCCATCCCGCCCCAATACGGTGCGAGACATCCTCGTCAATCTCACCGTTACTCTGGATCACGGACCCGAGATACTTGAACTTATCCCTCTTCCCTACCTCCTGTGCTTCTAGCCTCACTACTACCTCATTCTCCCGCCTCACGTCATTAAACTTACATTCCACATACTCTGTCTTGGTTCTGCTCACCCTGAACCCTTTAGACTCCAGAGTTTGCCTCCACAACTCTAATTTGTCATTCACACCCCCTCGAGTCTCATCTATCAGGACTACATCGTCTGCAAAAAGCATACACCACGGCACCTCCCCTTGGATACGCCGCGTCAACACATCCATTACTAACGCAAACAAAAAGGGACTAAGAGTAGATCCCTGATGCAATCCTGTCAGGACAGTGAAATGCTCTGAGTCTCCTCCCGCCGTCCTCACCTGGGTTTTCGCTCCCTCATACATATCCTTAATTACTCTGATATATGCCTGCGGTACTCCACTCACCTCCAAGCATCTCCAAAGCACTTCCCTGGGGACTTTGTCGTACGCCTTTTCCAGGTCGATGAACACCATGTGCAGATCCTTCTTCCTCTCCCTATACTGCTCCACCAACCTCCGTACCAGGTGGATTGCCTCCGTCGTCGAGCGGCCGGGCATAAATCCGAACTGGTTTTCCGAAATAGACACTATCCGTCTCAGCCTCACCTCGACCACTCTCTCCCAGATCTTCATAGAGTGACTCAGTAACTTAATCCCCCTATAGTTATTGCAACACTGAATGTCCCCCTTATTCTTATAGAGGGGGATCATGGTACTCCACCTCCACGCCTCGGGCATCTTTGCCGTCCTGAAGATTTAATTGAACAATGTCGTCAACCACCTTACACCAGCCTCTCCAACGAACTTCCAAAACTCCACCGGTATCTCATCCGGCCCCGTCGCCCTACCCCTTCGCATCCTGCGGACTGCCTGTCTAACCTCGTCTACCTTAAAACGTCTACAATAGCTAAAATCCCGACACTCCCCTGAGTGCTCCAGTTCCCCTAACACAATAGCTCTGTCCCCCTCGTCATTCAAGAGCCTATGAAAGTACGACTGCCATCTCTTCTTTATGTGGCCGTCCTCCACCAACACTCTACTGTCCTCTCCCTTAATGCACCTCACCTGATCGAGGTCACGACCCTTCCTCTCCCTAGCCTTAGCGAGTTGGAACAACTTTTTCTCCCCTCCTTTCCCCTGTAACCCTGCATACAAGCTCTCAAAAGCGGCCGTCTTAGCTGCCGTGACCGCTGACTTCACCTCCTTCCTCGCTAGCTTGTACTCTTTCCTGTTTACCCGCTTTTCTTCTTCGTCCTTACTTTCCACCAACTTAGCATACGCCTCTTTCTTGGTCTCCACTTTCTTCCCCACCTCTTCATTCCACCACCAATCCCCCCGATGATGTCCGGCCCGACCCCTAGAAACACCCAACACCTCCCTTGCATTCTCCCTGATGCACGTTACCGCCCTGTCCCACATACTATCCACATCCCCCCTACACTCCCACACCCCCATTCCCGCCAACCTCTCCCCTATCTCCCACGCATTCACTGGCGTCAAACCGCCCCACTTAATTCTCGGTCTACACTCCTTACTCCTCCTCTTTCTATTCTTCTTTATACCCAAATCCATAACCAAGAGCCTATGTTGGGTCGAAAGATTCTCACTCGGGATGACTTTACAGTCTTTACACAACGCCCTATCCCTTTCCTAAGCAACAAAAAGTCAATCTGGGTCCTGGCTATCGTGCTCCGAAAAGTGATCAGGTGCTCGTCCTTCTTCGGGAAGCCCGAGTTCACCACCACCAGCCCAAACGCCCTCGCAAACTCCAATAGGGTCGCCCCCTCTTCATTTCTCTCCCCAAAACCAAAACCACCATGCACATCCCCAAAGCCTCCCGGTAGCGCCCCGATGTGCCCGTTGAAATCCCCTGCTACAACAATCTTCTCCGAACTGGGCACGCCTCTCACCACGTCCTCCAAAGCCTCCCAGAACTGCATCTTCTCCTCCCCCTCCGATCCCACATGCGGCGCATAGGCACTACACACGTTCAGGGTAAACCCCCGAATGACCAACTTAATAGTCATCAACCTATCGTTGATCCTCTTCACCTCCACTACCTGACCTCTAAGCTCTTCATCTACCAAGATGCCAACTCCATTCCTACGCCTGTCGCTCCCAGAGTACCACAACTTGTAACCGTCCACATCCCTAGCCTTAGACCCTACCCACTTGGTCTCTTGGACACACGCAAGGTTGATCCTTCTCTTCCTAAGAATCTTCACCAGCTCTATGGACTTCTCCTGAAGGGTCCCTATATTCCAAGACCCAACCCTCAGCCTACCGTCGCTATCCACGCGCCCCCCACTACCCCCCCCTCGGCCAAACCTTGGCCTCCCACCCACTCCCGCTCTCTCCCCATCTCCCGCCCCCGCCACAGCCCCATGCCCCAACCCCCTCGGACATGACCCTAACCACCCATTACCACCCACAGCCACAACTACACGAAAAAATATGAAAATATAAGGATATACCCGGTGGCAATATCAAAGCAGCAGCAAGGAGATACAAGGCACCCACACGTTCAAAGGACTACTCCCGAAGCAAAACTAAGAAGCGACCACAGCAACAGCAACAAGAAACAACAGACAATGTTCACAAATCCCACGCAAGTCAAGGTACACGGGCTACTACGAGCATAGTACTAAGAATGGAATATGAAATAATGAACTAAAATGCAATATGAAATAACGAAATAACAAAGGTTAGAAGTCACCGGATTTCGCTTGGGGCTGCGGCTGCTGGAGACGGCGTGGCGGGTGCCGGCGGAGTCTCGGCCTGTTGGAGACCAAGTTGGCGGCTGGAGACCGGGCGGCAGCTGGTTGAATGCCGGGTTGGGGGGGGGACTGGTGTACCTCGCGAGGGGGAGGGGGGTACGGACAGTACCGGTAGAGGGGGTATGAACAGCTGGAGGGGGTATGAACAGCTGGGGTTCGAACGCCTGGGGGGTTATAAACCGACCGGGGGGGGGGGGGGGGCGGGGGAGGGGCGAGGGGGGGGGGTATGAGCCGGGGGGTATGAACCGACGGGGGGGTCGGTTCAACGCCGGGGAGCGAACGACCGGGGGTCAGGTCGGGTCAGCGCCGGGGACCGGAGGTCGGAGCCGGCGGTCGGATCTGGTCGGCTCCGACGTTCAGCGACGACGCCAGGGGCCGGTACGCTTGGGATGGAGAGGGGGTAGGGAGAGAGAGAGAGAGGGAGAGCCGGCGACCGGAGGTCGTAGCCGGCGGTCTGGTCAGCACCGGCGACCGTAGGTCGGAGCCGGCGGCCGGATCGGGTCGGCGCCGAAGGTCAGCGACGGCGCCGGGAACCGGGGGCTGGTATGCTGGGGGGGTAGAGAGAGGGTCGGGAGAGAGAGAGAGGGGGAGAGAGCCGTTGGGAGAGAGAGGGTCGGGAGAGAGGCAAACACAAGAAATACAATTATGACATGACACCTCTATACATAAAATGGGGCCCACATAAAAGGTGTCATGCCAGCACAAAAGGTTGACAAAAATATGCTAAAATTGTAGTTCGGGGTACTAGATGCTTTACTCAAGTTTTTACTATGCCAACAAGATTCAGAATGCAAAACAAAAGATCATTTTTACCGTATTTGCAGGATATATTTTTTCGGTATCAATGGGATTTACGTTGAGCCTCTTCATTACGAGTAGCTCTACCCCTGATCCTCCTGACTGCCTTGGTTGCTATAAATTTATTTTAGCTGATTTTATCTCAAGATAGTTGTGAAGTATCCATTGGAAGTGATTTATGCGCAAGTGAAATTGCTTCATGAGTAATGACAATGCATTTTGGATCATGCCGTTCTCTCCGCAGATAGTACCTTCTTTGGTGATAGCAGTCTTTATCCATCCTCGACGAATAATATTCTCATCAGTATACTTTGGGCTTTTTCTATGTCTATAGAAGGTGTCTCCGTGCTGCCTCAGCATCGCTTGATGCAGAATGTCAAGGTACATATATATGAGTGTTTGTGTGTGAGTTCTTTCTATCACAGTTCGAAAAGAAAAAACATTTGAATTCATGTGTTCCTAGTTTTCTGCATGAAGTACCAATATTGTTTTCTATTTTTGTATTTCAGATTATTGAGCCATTCATAGCTCATTATGTGTTCACATTGGGCATTTCAAGATTCTTCAGTTGTGCTCATTAGATCATTAAGGTTAGTTTTGGAGTATTATCTCGCAGTTTATAACTTTTGACAAAAAGATGAGGTTTCTGTTGGAGGATCCTTGATACCCCAAGTCAAATGGAATTGAAAAGACATCTTTGATATAACAAAATACACAACAGTTTGTTCAATTTTTGCCTTCCCCAAACCTGTCTTCGCCCGAGATTGGATTCCAAACTTACTGCAGAGAAGAGGGCTGCATAAATGGCTCAGAATGTTGGACTGAGTTGAAACCATTAAACTAGCTAGGGCAGTTGTGGTTGCACTCACTGTTTTCTAAAACAATAATGTGTGTGTGTGTGTGCAATGTATATTGTACATGTGTAAGCGATTGTTTGTATGTATGAACAATTTTCTGGGAAAAAAAACTTCGTTCGCACTAATTGTTGCAAGAAGTGAGTTTGACGACATTTCATTTCCATAGATGAAAAGTTCTGGATTCAACTCCATTTGTACACTTCCCCTTGCTAGAGCTTGAAACCAAAGGCAGATTCAGTTGCACTCATGGCTTTCACAAAATGTGGTGCATAAAGAAAATTTTAAAATATGTAACTTAATACTTTGTTGGCGCCTATTGTCGTGTTTGTGAGTATAATGATGCTAGTTATACATAGACTTAAAATTCTGAATCCCTCAATAATTATAGTCTCGAAGTGTATTCATATGCAGGTGTATGATACATCTGGTTGATATTTGTCTTTGAGGGGAGGGGGTTTCTTGTGGATATCAATGATCATTTTTGCATAAATTGTTCAAACATTCATTTTGGCCGATTTCTATTATTATTATGTGAAGAGGTAAGTCTACTATAAGAATATTTTAACATGTTATAGCACGTAACTGCTTTGTTTTCAGGATGCTAACACCATTTTTTTTATGAACGATTACTCATAGCTACCTTTTGGGTAGCGCGATAGTTATGGTCAGTGTATAAAATTTAAACTCATCTAATACATATCTTTCTTTGATTTGCAGTGTTATGCAAGGTCAAATGATGGTTTACCTTCTGGTATAGTTGTTGAACTCTGGTCACTGCATATTAATTAGAGACTATCATATGTAATGTGCAATCAACTTTGAGTTTTTACAAGTTCTTGTTATGTTATCTTCTTGTCAATAAATAAATGAATACTAATATCATGCAGTGTCACATTCTTATGCTACTCAAGTGCTGATTTATTGTGTATGGAATAAGTGTAATTATACAAGATAGCAGTAGGCTTCTTGTTTATTCAACAATGGAGAAAGTACAGAGTTTGATAGTTGTAGGAAAAGAGAGAAAGAAAGAGAACTGAGAGAGAAAGAAGATGAGGGAGAAGAGAATCTGCTTGTGTTGATTATTAGTCATTGTGTACATTCTCTATATATAGACTACATTGTGAGCTGTCCAACTAACTAAACTAGTCTTTAGGATTCTCTGTAACTAACTCTGAAAACAGTTATAACTGTAATCAGGAAACAAGATTTCTCTGCTTTTCCTTTTTAGTTCTTCACTTTCTCTATATCTTCATCACTACCCCTCAAGCTAGGAAGGTGAGAAAATGTCACAGATTCCTAGCTTGGTATTGAGATGGACTTGTTGAGCTCTGTTTAGTCCTTTAGTTAGCATGTCTGTAGGTTGGTCTATAGTTGTAATGCAGCGAGTTCTGATTATTCCTTCAACAATCTTTTCCCTTATGAAAAAATATTCAATATCAATATGTTTAGTCCTCTCATGATATATTGGATTAGCTGCTATTTGTATGGTAGATTTGCTATCACTGAACACATCCATAGGTAGCAATACTTCAATTGCAATCTCCTTCATCAAGCCTAGTATCCATATAAGTTCAGCTATTACTGCTGCAAGGCTTCTAAAATCTGCCTCAGCTGAGCTCTAAGATACATTTGTTTGTTTCTTTGATTTCAAGGACACTACTGATTTCCCAATCTTCACAAAGTAACCATTCACAGACCTCCTAGTTTGTGGGCAGGATGCCTAATCTGCATCACAATAGGCACTTACTCTATTATCTGAGTCACTAGACAACAACACACCTGACCTTTAACATACTTCACCACTCTGATTGCAGCTTCCATGTGGGACTTATCAGGATCTTGGAGGAATTGGCTTAGAGTTTTAACAAAAAGGCTATATATGGCTTTGTCATAGTTAAGTACAATAGCTTGCCAATCAACTTTTTATAAGCTGCTTGATTTGCTGGTGGATCATCAGCAGTCTGGTTTTGCTTGACATGCTTATCAAACTGTCTAGATGTCAGCTTAGTGTTGTAGTCCATAGGAGTAGCTGTAGGCTTGGTTGTTGTCAATCCTAGTTCAGATAGTAACTCCAATGCATATTTTCTCTGATGCATCAATATTCCTTTATCAGACCTTGCAAACTCTATTCCAAGGAAATATCTTAGTTCACCTTGATCTTTCATCTTGAAATTGTGATGCAATAGTGTCTTGGTTTCTTCTATTAGCTTTAGACTATCTCCCATAATCAGCATGTCATCAACATACACTAGCACAATAGAGATTTCTTCTGTTGTTTTTCTGATATACAAGGATGGATCATATTTTCTTTGAACAAACTAAGACCTTACCAAAACCTCTGATAGCTTAGTGTTCCATTGCCTTAGTAATTGTTTAAGACCATATAGGGATTTGAGTAGTCTACACACTGTATGCTCCCGCTGACTAGCAAATTCCTGAGGTAGATCCATGTATACTTCATCATCTAGATCACCATTTAGGAATGCACTATAGACATCCATTTGTTGAATACACCAGTGTTTTTTAGCTGCAACAGCAAGCATAGTTCTTATTGTCTTCATTTTCACAACAGGTGAGAATGTTTCTTTGTAATCAATTCCTTCTCTTTGTCCATATCCCTTTGCTACCAGTCTAGATTTAAACCTCTCAACTTCTCCTGAAGCCTTGTACTTTACTTTATATATCCACCTGCAACCAATAACTTTCTTTCCTCTGTGCAAGGTGTTGGAAATTGCTTTAAGTTACTGCACTAGTTTTTAGCAAAATAAGTTATTTAGATTAAGATGAATTTGAATTTTAAATATTTGTTAATTTGTTTAGTTGTTGAGATAATTTAGGTTGTTTTAAATTTTAAATTATGCAGTTTTGTATGTTTTGTTGGCTATTTAAAGCCACTTAATGCTTAATAAAATTATTGAAAGCTATTGAAAGATTTCAATCCATTGAGAGCCATTTTAACCCCTTTTTTGCTGCCACATCTTTTTTTAAAAAAACCAACAGTGGTATCAAGAGCCTCATTGATCTTACGGGATCTGTGTGTTCTTCCAAAGCGCTACCATACCATTTTTAACCCGCAAGGGCTATCTTTTTAACTCGTAAGGGCTCCATTTTAACCCATCAGGGCTACTTTTTTCAACCCATGCTTATTTTCAAAGCACAGGACTATTTTAAGCCAAAAAGATGTCAAGTAGCAGTCTCTCTTTAAATGTCCCAAATGTTTTCACAGACAAAAATGATCAAATTTGTTCTGTGAAGAAATCATATCTTTAAACCTATGCTTAATGTGATGTTTTGATGAATGAAAAATCCTTACAATATCTTGCAAAGTCTATGAAAGTATTTTCAAACAACACAAAATTGTTGATGGTTTTTCAGCAAAGAATCAAAAGAAGAAAAAGAAAAAAGAGAAAGATGAACATCAAAAAGATGTGCAAATTCGAAAAGAATTGAAAATTTCAGCATCCACTGCCAGAGCAAAAATTGAGGAGGAGAATTTTTAAATCACAGTAACTTGAACAAAGGAGGAGTGTTGGAAATCGCTTTAAGTTACTGCACTAGTTTTTAGCAAAATAAGTTATTTAGATTAAGATGAATTTGAATTTTAAATATTTGTTAATTTGTTTAGTTGTTGAGATAATTTAGGTTGTTTTCAATTTTAAATTATGCAGTTTTTTATGTTTTGTTGGCTATTTAAAGTCACTTAATGTTTAATAAAATTATTGAAAGCTAATTGAAAGGTATTGAAAGATTTCAATCCATTGAGATCCATTTTAACCCCTTTTTCACTGCCACATCTTTTTTAAAAAAAAACCAACACAAGGGATCAATTTCCCAAATGTGATTGGAATTCAAGGCATCTATTTCATTCTTCATAGCTTCCACCCATCTTGGATCTCTGCAGGCCTCAAAGTAACTTGTAGGTTCATCCACACATGCTTTTTTTAAGCACATAGTTCTTGTAGGACTGTGACAGCTTGTCATATGACACATAATTAGCAAGAGCATGAGGTACTTTCCTTGTGTTTTTGGAAACAAAATCATTCATCCATGCTGGTGATTTTCTTTCTCTAGTGGACTTCCTTTGATCCTAAGATGCATAAGGTTGAGCTATAACTTTTGTTGTAGTAGGAACACCCTGTAATTATTTGTTCTGCTGAACAACTCCTTGACCTCTACTTGATCTCCTTTGATACACCTTGGTTATGGGTTGTCTTGTAGTAGTCACACTTTGTTGAAGCTGCTCTTGCTGGTTTACTGAGTTGGGAACCCCTTGAGATGAGATATCTGTAGGAATCTGCAGTGGTGTCACATCATCACTTGTTACTGGATATTTTTCTTCCAAAGGAAATATATGGTATGGTGATTGAGGCTACTTCTTGAGCTCCTTAAAAGGAAATATCTCTTCCCTTAATAATACATCTCTACACACCGAAAAAATGTTAGCAGACATATCATATACTATATATACCTTTTGAGTGATAGAATACCCCATCATAACACCTGCCTTTGCTCTAGTCATGAGCTTATCATTTTCATTCACTACTTTAGCATAGCAAAGACACCCCATTACTCTTAGGTGATCACACTTTGGTTGTATGCCATATAGCTTCTCATAAGGACTCATAAAGTGAATGACTGAGCTAGGCAGTGTATTTATGATATATACTTTAGTTAGGAGACAATAGCCCCAAAATGTTATTGAAATTTCAGCTTGAAATCTCACAGCTTTTGCTACCTCAAGTATGTTCTTGTGTTTTCTCTCAGCAACACTATTTTGCTGAGGAGAATATGGACATGTAGTCTAATGTACTATGCCATGGTCTTGAAGCAGTTTCTTACATACTGAGTTGAAAAAATCAGTACCATTATCAGTCGTTATTACTTTGATAGTCTTCTCAAATTGAGTTTTGACATACCAAGGAAATGTTGTATTTAAATGTGGACATCAGACTTAAGATTTAATAGAAATATCCAAGTAAATGTTATGAACTAAAACAGTCAGATGATTGTAATTGAAAGAGCTGTTTTATTTAGCTTCAAGCAATCAGAATAAATAGAGTAGCAGTACAACTGAAACAGAAAAATGACTGCGGAAAAAACTGCATAATGCCTAGAAAATAGGAATAACTAAACTAGGATAATGACTAAAAATAAACTGCTATCCTAAAAATCTGTTGAGGTCTTTTGACCCATTCCTAACAGCTACTGAAACACAGTAACATCTCCTCCTGGATCAAGAGCTTCAAATTCCCAGCTTTTCTCTAAGAAACTTGAACCTGCTAACATGAAATGACTTGGTAAAAATGTCCGCTACTTAATTATCCAATTTCCAATACAGTAAAACCATTTCACCATTCTTCTGCACTTCCCTTTAAAAATAAAACTTGATGTTGAAGTGCTTGGTCCTTCCATGAAACACGGGATCTTTGGATATGGCTATGGCCGCTTGATTATCCACAAAGATCACAATGCTTTCTTCTTGCTCTAGCTGCAGATGAATCAAAATTTTCCTGAGCCATATTGCTTGATTAACAGTAGCTGTTGCTGCTATAAATTATGCTTCAGCTGTTAACTGTGCTACTGTTTCTTGTTTCATTGAGCACCATGAGAAACACCCTGATCCAAAAGTGAAGCAATAACAGGAATTACTTTTCATATCACCAGTTGAGCCGCCCCAATCACTATCACAATATCCAAAGAGTTTGAAGTTCTGACTTTTGCCAAATTTGATACCATAGGCTAGAGTTCCTATAACATACCTAACTACTCTTTTGGCAGCTATCATGTGCAACTCACTTGCACAATTTAAAAATCTGGATAAAACACTCACAGGAAACAAAATGTTAGGCCTTGTTGTCGTAAGATACATCAAGCATCCAGTTAAGCTTCGATATGCTTCTTCATCAACTAGCTCAGCTCCATCATCCTGTTTCAATTTTTCTTTTTGATTCATCGGAGTACTCACACTCTTGCATTCTTCCATCCTAAATCTTTTAAGAATCTCCTTTATGTATTTCTTTTGACAAATAAAGACTTCATTTCGAGTTTTCTTGATCTCCATTCCCAGAAAATAAGTCATCTCGCCAAGATCAGTCATCTCAAAGACTTCCATCATCTCTTCCTTGAATTCTTTACTCAAAGTTATATTATTTCCAATCATCGACATACAAATAAATAATAATAATGTTAGAGCCAACTTTCTTGACATAAAGAGTTGATTCACTTAAGCTTTTTTCAAAGCCTAAGTCTAGAAAATGGTTATCCATTCGGCTATACCAAGATCTAGGAGCTTTCCTTAGCCCGTATAAAGCTTTCTTTAATAGATAAACCATATCTTCATGTCTTGGTACACTAAACCCTTCTGGCTGCTTAACATAGATTTCTTCCTGCAGTGCACCATTTAAGAAGGCAAACTTCATATCCATTTGAAAAATCTTCCAACTTTTTTGTATTGCTATAGCCAAAAGCATTCGAATTGTATCCAATCTAGCTACTGGGGCAAAAGTATCAGAAAAATCTACTCCCCAAACTTGTGCGTAGCCTTTCACCACAATCTAGCTTTCTGCTTGTTTATCGAGCCATCAGGATTGAACTTTTTTTGGAAAATCCATTTAACTCCAATCACTTTTCTATCTTGCGGTCTTTCTACTAGCTTCCAAGTTTGGTTCTTTTCTATCATGGCCAACTTCTCCTTTATTGTATCTATCCATTTTTGATCAATTTTTTCTTCCTCATATCCTGCAGGTTCAAAAACAGCAACATTGCATCTTTGATAAATATCAGAGAGTGACCTTATCCCCCTAATAGGTCAATCATCCACCGATTCATCATAATCAAGATTTGAATCATCATGTTTAACTCGATACTCCTTATTCCAGTCCCATTGCTCATCTTCAAGGAATTGAATGTCTCTACTTACCATAATCTTTCCTGATTGAGGTTGAAAGATCCTATAAGCTTTAGAAATTGAACTATAGCCAATGAAAACCCCCGGTTCAGTATTCTCATCAAGCTTATCTCTTTTGACCTGCGGAACATAAGAAAAATACATACATCCAAATATTTTGAGATTTTTTACAGTAGGTTTAACACCATACCAAGCTTCAAAAGGAGTCTTCAGCAAGAAAATAGTTATGTTCGCTGCTTCTGCCCAAAATTTCTTCAGCAGGTTCTTCTCATGCAATAAGCACCTGGTCATCTCCATTATTGTTCTATTCTTTCTCTAAATCACTCCATTTTGCTGTGCAGAATATGGGACAGTGAGCTGGTGCTCTATTCCAGCCTCTTCACAAAAAGAATTGAACCTATCTGATGTATATTCAATTCCATTATCTGATCTAATGACCTGAATCTTGCAGCCTCTCTGATTTTCTATCCAAGCTTTGAACTTCATGAAAATTTCATCAAATTAGGACTTAAACTTCATAAAATAAATGCAACACATTCTTGTTAGATCATAAATGAATATAATATAATACCTGCTTCCATTGAGCGATGGAGTTATTTGTGGACCACAGAGATCGGTATGAATGAGTTGCAACTTCTCTGTAGCTCTCCATGTGGAGCTTTTAAATGGAAGCCTAATCTGCTTGACAAGCAAACAAGCTTTATAGCTTGAGAGATGCTTCTCCAAGTTTGGTAAATCACTTACCATTTTGTTTCTTTGCATAAATAACAAAGCTTTGTGATGAACATGCCCCAACCTTTTGTGCCACATTTCCGCAACGGAGGACTGACTTGTAAAAGCTATTTGTTGCTCCACCAATGGATTCAAGGAAAAACTTTTTCCCTGCATTTTGATTCTAAACATTTCCTGACCGCTAGGATCGCTGATTAGACACGCCTAGTTTTCAAATAATAATTTGAATCTATTTTCTAACAGTTGTCCAACACTTAATAAATTTTGATCAAGTTCAGGAACAAATAAAACTTCATAAATGAGTTTTGTACCTTTATAACTCTCAATTGCTACAGTCCCCTTTCCTGCCGCTGGGAGGTATTCTCCATTTCCGATCCTGACTCTTGATTTAATTGATTTGTCAAGCTCTCTAAAAAGCTTTTCATCACTGTTCATGTGGTTCGTACAACCACTATCAATAATCTAGCTTTCACTTGAACTTTTGCTTGCGTAACAGGTAGCCACAAACAATTGCTCTTCTCGCTCTTAGTCTACAATTTGTGCTTTATTTTGTTGTTGTAAACGCTTCTCTTTGCAGATAATCTCGGAATGGCCAAGTTTTTGACACTTTCATCATTTCATATCAGGTTTTCTCCAACACTTGAAGTGTGGGTGATTTCTCCTCCTACAATGTTGACAAGGTGGATATTTGCCTTCTTTGTTGTTAGTGGTGGCAATAGCATTTTTTTCAGATGTAGCTTCAGAGTTTCCATAGTTTCCTTTCTTTCCTTTTCCTTTATTACCCTTAACAGCATCTGAACCAAGTTGCAACTTTGCTTGCAGGGCTCCCTCGATGGATCCCTCTTGCCTCATATCTTTAGTATTTTCCAATAAAGCAATAGTTGCCTCATATCTTTCAAGTAAGGTTACAAGAATCTTTTGAACTATTCTATTGTCATTAAGTTCAGTTCCAAGTATCCTTTCCTTATTTACAATCAGAAGCAACTTGTCAGAATAATCCTTAATGGTTTCGGATTCCTTCATTCCCTGCATCTTGAATTCTCTGACCAAGTTCAGTACTTTTATTCCTCTGATTCTTTCATCTCCCTCGTACTATTTCTTGAGGAAATCCCAAATGTCATTACTCTACTGAAAATGGTAGTAGAAACTGCAGCAATGAGACATGATTTAGCTTTGGACTTTGTTGTTCTCCTCTCCTTGTGAGCTCTAATCTGAGCCATGGTTGGATTCTCTGGCAAAGGAAGCACTTCATAGTCTTCCTCGACAGCCACCCACAAATCGCAGGCCTCCAAATAAGCCTGCATTTTTACTGCCCATACTTGATAATTTTCTCCGTCGAAAACAGGCGGAGCCATAGTAGGAAAAGAACTTGCATTCTCCATTGTTTGAATGGTGTTTTGCAGCCACAAATTTGGATAAACACTCAGAAAAAAAACACTCACAAGTCTCTCACAAGTCCTTTAAGAAGTAAGGCTCTTGATACCAATGTTATGAACTGAAGCAGTCAGATGATTGTAATTGAAAGAGCTATTTTATTTAGCTTCAAGCAATCAGAATAAATAGAGTAGCAGTACAACTGAAACAGAAAAATGACTGCTGAAAAAACTGCATAATGCCTAGAAAATAGGAACAACTAAACTAGGACATATACTGCAATGTTTTAGTCTATCTTCTATAACTTGGACTTCAGCACATTTGGTGATGCATGTCCCAACCTTTGATGCCACAAGTCTACTTGTTCTTTCTACAGCTGGTTTACTAGATGCTTTAGTTGCTACTGCAACCTCTTTCCTTGCTTGATCTCCAAGCACATATAGTCCTCCATCAAGCTTACCAATCCCTCTCACCTTCCAGTATTAAGATCCTAGAAAACATAGAAATGAGGAAAGAAATTCACAGAGCAATTCCACTCCTTATTCACTTGTGACACTGATAGAAGACTACATGTAAACTATGGGATGTGATAGACATCTTTGTTGTTGCTTCGTTCTGACAAGCAACTAGTTCCCACATGAGTGACCATTGTAGTGTCACCATTTGGTAGATATACCTTATTTGGTTTGTCTAACTCTGTAACACTCTTGTTAAGTAATAGTTTTGAGTCTCCAACCATATGGTTAGTATCACCAGTGTCTATGATCCATTTATGAGTATCAAAAGAAGCTAAATAAGCAGAAATACCTATACTTGTTACATTTGTAGAATCACAAGGTGTGTTGACAGAGTTGCTTTTATTGATCATTTGCAAGATTTTCTCATATTGTTCCTTAGTGAATGTTGTACTTCCCATCTAACTAAATTTCTCCAGCTAACTATAAGATACTAAAGCCTGACCTGCCACTTTAGTAGCCTATTTCTACAAAGATTTAGAATGAGAGTACTGATCTGCACACTGATCATAACCATGTTGATCCATTGACCCCTCATAAAGGCCTACAAACATATTGTAATCTGTGTTGCTTCCTTTATGCTTGAAATTTTTCTTTGCCTTGTAATCTTGAGGATATCCAACCAACTTCCAGTAGTTTTCCTTAGTGTGCCCCTTCAGTTTGCAGAAATCACACTGTAGATTAAAGTTTTTCTTGAACTTCTGATTATTGCTTCCACCTGGACCATTTCTTGCATACATAGCTATCTCAAGGTTCTTATCATTAACTGTATGAATCATTCCCAAGATTCCAGCCGGACTTGCAATAGATTTATGACTTTCTTCACTTATGATCACTGCATAAGCTTGGTTAACATTTGGAAAAGGGTTCATAAGCAAGATTTGACTTCTTGCTTAAGTGTAGGTCTCATTTAGACCCTTAAGGAACTGAAAAAGTTTCAGTTTCTGCAAATGCAGTACATACTCCTTTGATTTCTCACACTCACACCTAGGTGCAGACACAAGAGCCTCAAATTCTTCCCACAAATCCTTTAATTTTGAGAAATACACAGACACTGACGTAGTTCCTTGAGACCATGTGGCTATCTTTTTGTGCAGATTAACGGTTCTTGCTGAATCAACTTTATTAAACCTTTCAGATAGTTCATTCCACACTACACTAGCCACAGATGCATACATGATTCCTCCTAGCAATTCTTTAGAAACTGCATTCATGATCCAAGATAGTACAATTGCATTGACTCTTTCCCAGTGATCACCTAACTCATTTGAGAACTTCTATTTAGAGCATGTTCCATCAACCATGCCTAACTTATTCCTCCCTAGTAAAGATATAGGCATGGATCTAAACCAGATTGAGAAGTTCTCAATTCCTGTCAATTGAAAAGATATAGTTTGGATGCCACTTACATCAGAGGGACTAAGAAAGAGTGGATGATTATAATCCAATGAACTGGGAGTAGCTCTACTTGTTTCAACAACATTCACAGGAGCAGTTTGATTGTCCATTGTCGTAGCTTTGTAACCTTTTATTACAAACGTCTTGATCTTGATTTAATACACTAGAATCGACCTTGCTCTACTAGTTTTCTAGTGAGTAATGACTCTGATACCATGTAATTATACAAGATAGCAGTAGGCTTCTTGTTTATTCAATAATGGAGAGAGTATAGAGTTCGATAGTTGTAGGAGAAAAGAGGAGGAAAGAAAACTGAGAGAGAAAGAAGATGAGGAAGAAGAGAATCTTCTAGTGTTGATTATTATTCATTGTGTACATTGTCTATATATAGACTACATTGTGAGCTGTCCAACCAACAAAACTAGACGTTAGGATTCTTTGTAACTAGCTCTAAAAACAGTTATAACTGTAATTAGGAAACAAGACTTCTCTGCTTTTCCTTTTTAGTTCTTCACTTTCTCTATATCTTCAATAATAAGGATATAAGACATGAAAGGACAGCCCGATGCACTAAGCTCCTGCTATGCGTAGGGTCTGGGGAAGGGTTCGATCATATGGATCTTTTGTGCACAACCCCATCACATATTTGTGTAAGGGGCTATTTTTAAGACTTGAATCTGTGACTTCCTGGTCACATGACAATAATTTTGTTAGTTACTCCAAGGCTCCCCTTCGAGGAAAGTTTTAAATATGAATCCTCAAGGGTGACCGAGTTAGTTGTACTAGGGATCTTCCAAATGGTACCTTTGATGTGGGCCCCATTTTACGTAAAAAAATTGCCATGTCAGTACAAAAGGGTGACAAAAATATGCTACAATTGAATTCAGTGGGGGTAATAGGACTTGAAGTTGAAGTGTGTTGTAGCAACATTGGCCATAGTTCGAGGGGGTATTGGATGCTTATCTCCGAAAAAAAATAATCTAAAGTGTGGTTAAAATTGAAATTCCACATGTGATCATTGAACTTATTCCATTGTAACAGTAGAATTATTAAGTTATTTTTACTTAGGTAAGAGTAATTGAACTTTACATAATATAACCATAAGAGCACAACAAAGGACAAATAAATGACTTACAAACAACACAGATAACAAACTTGTAAACAACACAACAAAGGGCAGATAGCATTTATCTGAACACTAACCATATGCATTAGTAACTTAAAAGTTGTTGTAATGTATTTCGAAATTTGAAAAACAACTAAAATTTGTTTCACCGTTTTCACTCCAAATTACTTATAAAAATTCAAAAACAGCTTCAATTTATATTCATGACCAAACAACTCCAACTTCTACGCCAACTTCAACTCCAACTCCAAACACCTATGTAATTTATTTTTAAAAAAAATCAGATTAGGCATGTTGAAGGAATATATGAAGGTAGTGGTGCACTCATCCTTTCGAAATGCTTGATTCTCCTCTGGCCCCACTGAAGTCCAACTCCATGGTATGTAGACTCACACTACTTCCTTGTCCATATGCTATTATTTGAAATAAGAAATGGCTATATAAAATCTTGTTGCTTCAAATTAGCTTTGATGTTCTTACTCTTTGCTGCAGATTTGTTACAAAGCCCTAAGTTGCTCGGACTCTTCAAATATGTTGCTGCACTAGTGTTGGAACCTCCAACAATGCACTACTTTTGAAGGATCTGACACCACACCCAATGACATTGTTGAAGAGTCTGAGAAACATAGACGAAGATCACCTTGAGTTGCACATGGTCATTGTCACAAGTCACAACATGTTGGAACTTGTGGAAGTTGCACCCTTCTTTGGAACCACAGGAAGGGTCTCTTGGAGCAAATATCAAATCTCATATTTCTCTTGGATGACTTTGACAGATGCCTGGGTGAAATATCCGCGCTGCTCTAGCCACACTTGAATAATGCCAAACAAAAGATTCATCTCCGCCCGGACCTTCCTGAATTAGATTTTTAACAGATTCTTCATGTAAAGCTTACTGCAACAGCAACTATATTCCAACATGGCTTTTTCCTCTTGACCTGTGTTATGTTAAAAGTGAATGTACATTGTCAAATTTGCACTTCAAAAGAAGTAAAGAATTAACCATAACAATTGTATGTATGTATTCAACATCATGGGACTGAAGGAAATAGGATGCAGAGACAAACCAGAGGCAACACTTCCAAAACAACACATACCAATGGCCAGATAGCATTGCACGCGAATATCCCACTTCTTGTTGCATTTGATTTCCTCGACTGACTTCATTACCTCAAGAGTTTTTGCAAGTTTCGATGATGGTATTGCTTAAAAGATTTACAAAAACTTGAAAAAATTGAGATGTAGGATAAATTGCATACTGTACAGAGTCGCTCTGCAAAGAAAAAATATAGCTACACTGTTTAAGAATAGAAGTTCCATAAGTATTATATTCTTTCTCAAACTCCACCACATATAAACCTCACATTTATAAAGTTATGCTAGTTTTAACATGAATAACTCTTCTCTAACCAGCAACACAAATGATCCCAAATTGTAATGTCTTGAGTTAGAATCTGTTGTTGCCCATTTAGGTTTTGCTACTTTTTATTGACAATTTGAAACAAAAAGGAAATTATTTAGAAGGTATTTTTGTTCCTTACAACCAAATCATGTCCAAACACCTAAGCATATGCATCAGAGCGTTTCCACTGTTTTGTACATTCCCATTACTTTTTCCTTGCCTGCATTGACTTCTTCCTTTTCATGTTTGTTTACCAAGGCATCACCTTCAATCAAAGTGTAATTATTAAACAAATGTCTTTTTTTTAAGCTCATTAACCTTATACTTAAAGTTTCCACCTGCAGCAGTAAAGATGGTTAAACCTTCAGGAAAGTTGAAAATCTAATGATATGAGACCCAAATATTCAAGAAAACTATAACCTATAACCCGTAAACCGATATTCAAGGGTCTGATTTTCCATTACTTTGTCAATATAGCTAAATGTGATACTTCTAAGTAGCAAAAGAATAGAAAAGAACATGTTAATGGTGGTGCTCATGACATAATGCTTAAGAGCTACTTAAATAATGGGATATTATTCGGGCCAAGGATCTGAAGCTTGTCTTCTCCTGTCATATCTTCAACATATTGTTTAATCTCCAGAGCAGAATCTTCAAGTTGAGGGCTCTCTACAAGTTTGATGATTTTCAATGAACAGATATCGCCGAAACTAGGTGGAATCTCCTCAAGCACCTGGATATTTTTATCAAGCACGGGAAAGGATTCCTCTAAAAACTCCCACTTAGAAAGAGTGGATTCCAATCCCAAATATTTTTGATTCTCAAAGGTGTCTTCCTCCCGCATGTTCCATTCTTCCCCCACGATAATTGTTCTAACAAGGGCCAACTCTTCAAGGTTGGTCAGTCTCGCTATTGTTGACAGTGGTTCGGATGTCAAAGGAAAGGCGTGCAAATCCAATACTTTCAAATTCAAAGGGAAGAGAAAATCCCACGACCGATTTGTCCCTACAGAGGGCCCACTGTGATTTAAATTTGAACTTTTAAACTCTACTTTGAGGATTTCTAGTTCATTTAGGAAATTCAGTCTTGGGAACCAATATCTCTCAGTTGAATAATCCCATGATTCCTTGAGAATAAATATAAGCTGTTGAAGATTAGGAAACCTTTTGAAAATATCCACTGTATCTTTCGAATAGGAAAGCATGAGTCGATCTAAAATTCGCAGGTTCTTTAACTTTATGTTCTCAGTTATCAGTATTGGTTCTTCTGTATCCATATCAAGGAAAGAACAAGAATCCATGGACAGCAGTCTTAAATTTACAAGATCCCAAATTCCCGGTAATAGTACCATGTCTTCTTTATCATTTTCCACCATCAGAGATTCCAGATTCGAGAGGTTTGAAAAAGACAAAGGCAGATATTTAATTTCTGTCACAATGTGTAAGGCCCTCAAATGATTCAACATGCATATTTCATTCAGCAAAGAATGTTTCACCATGCTTGAATACAGTTCCAACACTCTAAGTAGCCTCAAGTCTCTTAGGTGACATATATCAGAAAGACTGTTGTCCAGCTTGTCTCCAGTTATCCTCAAAGAATAGAGGTGTTTACTGGAACACCTTTTCTTTTTTGAACCGAATGGGACAAAATTGTGAATCCCAAAGACATTAGTGTAATAATCAACGGTCACTTTACGTGGCATCAAATCTGAAGAAGATGATGGAGCACTTGATATAATCCTCTCAAACAATTTTCTTAGCTTTTATTAAACAAAAATCATGCACAAGGTCATGAAGTTGGCAAGTAGGGGAAGACCCTATCTCATTGAAAGAAATTACCAAGCTACAGGAAATTAAATTATCCAAATAAACCTCCATCACTTCTTCCACACTCTTCATATCAGTCCGTTCCACAAGTCCTTCATTAAGCCAATCCATTTTCAACAAATGTTTGTGCGATGCATTGTCCTTTGGGATACTTGCAAAGTGAAGGAAGCATGGCCTTAGTTGATGTGGTAAATGATCATAACTTAATTCTATAACCTTCATCACTTCAACTTCACTGTTCAAAATAAAGGAATTCAAATTATTCTGAACTTCAAGCCACACAGACTTTTTCTTTTCCCTTCCTGCAATGACTCCTGCGATCAGATCAGCCACCAAAGGAAGCCCTTTACAATTTTTGGCTGTTTCTTTTCCAACATCCAATAGTTCATCAGGGCAACTCTTTTCGCCAAATGCCCTTTTCTCTAATAACTCCCAACTTTCTTCTGATTTTAGCAACCGAAGCTTAAGAGGATCAGTGTTGCGCTTTCCATATAAAGCCACTTCCATTTCCCGAGATGTCAAAATAATTCTACTTCCATTCTCAACTAGAGGAAAAGGTCTTATTAACTTATCCCATGTATCAGTATCCCAAATGTAATCTAAGACAACAAGATACCTCTTTCCAAACAAGTGTCTCCGAAGCTCATCAGCAACATCAATATTCTCACTCAATTTTGAATCTGCGCCAGTAACTTGATTATAAACTTTCTCCAATAACTTTCTTTTGTCATATTCTTGGCCAACTATGCACCATGCATGAATGTCGAAACGTCTAGCAACTGACTTATAATTGTATACTTTGTACGCCAAAGTAGTTTTGCCCGAACCTGGCATACCAGTGATTGAAATGACATCTAGATCTTTCGGTCCACTGGTGAGCTTACTAATTATCCAATCTGTATCTTCCTCAAAACCTACAGATATTTTACCAGCTGTCAGTGACTTTCCTTCCAGTGGATTCTTGGGAGAGTTTATAACAATGAGACTCTTGTTCTTGTGAATCTTCTCCGGTAATTGGTAGACATCTTCTTTGATAAGCCTGATCTTTTTCATGGTGATGGGAAGTGAGAAAATAAGGTGTAAGAGCCCATTATCTCTAATGATAATTGAATCAATGACATTTTTAGCCTCATATGCCACATCTAAAACACGTGTCCAGAGATCTTTATACCGTTCTTGATCAATGTTCACGAAGAAAGATCTTATGAATTCTAGTTCTTCCTTTACCAGCCCAATTTCTTTCTTTATCAATGCAATTGAATAAGAATTGGAATCTAGAAGATCATTTAAGTGTATGTGTAGCAGATGCATGAAGAACAGTCCATCACTCATGGGGAAGCAACACTGAGATGAGTCTGGGGCTTTCAAATAAACATGTTTGAGATCTTCCTTGAGGAGTTCAATATTTTCCAGCAAGTCTAGATTTGCATGACTTGTTTCATCAATACTCTCTTCATTCCTTGATTTTTCTTCTAAGTGACGAACAAGAGTTGATACCTTCGTGGTAAGTTCTCCAACACGTGCCAAAAGATCAAATAATTTGTCATGATGAATAAAGTCCTTGGGCACATCAGTAACAATAATTAATAGGAACTCTATCATGACATGAATATTTCGAGCCCCTGAAGTGCTTGCGGTAATAACAGTTACCATGTGCTCTTGTAGATGAATCAGATATTCTCTAAGTATGTCTGTAGTGGTTTCCGGGAGCAGCTTGATGAAGCGTCCAACTTCTGCTGAAGTTGAAGCTTTTAAATTTGTATAGCATGTGTGCATCACCTCCAATTCAATTGGAATAATCTTCATGAGTAGATGTGCTAGCTTGAAGGCTCGAGAGTTTCCATCAATTACTCGATCATTCCATAGGAAGCATCCTACTCTCTCAGCCATTAATTGAAATAGAGGTAAGACATATTCAACAATCTCGTGCTCAATGCAACCACTCACTATCATTCCAAGGAAATCTCTCATGTTGTTACATACTTTATGAATAATCTCATATTGAGTCAGTAATGGAAAAGTCTTCCCAGCAAACTCAGATGGACAATGGAGATTTAAGAGGAGGAAGTTCAACTGCTCCTTAGTCATGGTGGCACTTGATTTAGAACGATGACGTGAGCTGATAAAAAAGTCAATATTGTTCCTGAGGCGAGCAAGGACATGATATATGTCGTATTTAATCCCCATGTTGGGCTCAACATCACAGAGAATTGATCGAAGAAGATCTGAAACGACTTGTCATTCAAAATTCATTATTTCCTCAAACTGCTCTAAATTGGAATAAGGTAGCTGAACGGACAGACAAATAAATACCAGCTCCATTTTAAACTTTTCAATTTCATTCACATCAACAGCTTTTTGACCTTCATTCTTTAACCTCTCCATGAAATCCAGAACACTGCCAACATCCTTCTGAAGAAGAGAAAATGACACCTGCCAAATGACCAAATGTTATATCGATTTTCATAGAAAAAATGTTTACCATGAAATATTTTACTCTATACAGGCAACAAACATAGATGTAAAAGGTAGTTGTCACGACCTGAGCCGAGACCCTGGCCGCGATGAGCATCCCGAACCATAAAGGCCCGGGCTCCCTTCAGTTTTTGGACATCATACACAAGTTCCAACAATATAGAAAACAATGCGGAAGTACATACTGATACCGAGTCATGGTCATCAATATAAGTTCAAAGAGTTAAACTCTAAACGGAATTCATAAATTCTAACATGTGACGACAGTCTGCGAAATCTCTAATACATCAAAAATTGACAACTTGTCTGGCCCAGTCGGACCTAAAACCAAAATAATTCAACAATATTCAAAGAAATAGGCCTTTTGAAACAAATAAGGCTCACCAACTGCACTCTTCTGTTTGATAAATCTCCGGCTCAGCGGGACCTCTGGACTGAGCTTCAGACCCTGAGATATAGGGGATCAATACAGATGTACTGGTATGTGAAACAATTCAAAATAACATGTTTTTATACGAAATAGGTGAGAGCATATCGTGATAACAGTGAATGTTATGTAGATAAAAATACTTGGGCATATTTAATAATTTCAAGCAATTCTTGGCAACCTTGACTCACTATTTGTTATTCTTCTAGCTAGTCAGTACACCCTACAAATTTGAAATTCCACGGGCTATGTGGAACCAGCCCTTGACTCGGCAGCTGAGCCTTCATTCCAAGTAGCCGCCAGGATTTGGAGCCGGTGATACCCCCATGTGAGCACACCGCAGGAACCCCCCATGTGAGATGTCCTAATCATTTTATTATCCTCTCATATAGGATACAATATCATAAGACCCGCATCGGCAACTATGGTTTTCAGCGATGAGCCCTTACACTCAAACATTTTCTTCGAGTAACCTCTCTTAAGCCCAACTTTTAGTTCTTTAAACATGTTCATACTTTCATAATGATCAATACTTTTCTATTAAGGGCATGTAATCACCGGGTATCGTCATATCCTAAATTGCAAGTCAATATCATATCAAATTCATAGCCCATCATATTCAAAACATGCACATGACCACCCAAGATTCATAACATCACAATAAAGTCACCAATTTGAAATCTGAAGAAAACTTAGGCATTTAGCCTCTCTTTGCAAGATCAAAACATGTAGTGGTCATGTCAATTCATCCGATCACATGCAATTCTTTCCCTTTAAAACAAGAATGTAGTTATAACAAGAAACACCCTCTCATCATGCATAAACCATGTCAAACACCATAATATTGCGAAGAGTATTTTCAAATCTAAAGGTATGCATTTCAAATCATTCACAATAAAAATATAAACTTTAGTTTGCAACATGAGATGGAATTCATACTCATGCTCTCAATAAATCTTTACATAACATATGAAGTCATATATATATATTTATAGTTACAACTCAATTTCCATGAAAAATGATTCAAGACAACATATATTTTCATCAAAACAGTCCCATGATGCATAATTTTCATAAATAATATCGAATACTTCATTATAAATCATAATTCGGGATCTTTAGTCTTGATAAAACATTTAGACTTATGCACAAGGTTTTTAGAGTAGTCCCACATACCTTATATTAATTGTTTCGAAGAGTGGATCCCTAGCCTTGACTCCTTTCTTGAAGATCTTGACTTAGAAGAAGAGTTCTTGATATATGGGCGGGAACTTAGGGTTTTGTATTTAGAGAATATGAGTGGTTTCAGATGTATTTAGCCCTAAACACGTTTTAATTTCGTGTTATGGCTGGGATATGATGAGAGAAAAGACTGAAATACCCTCCCCAAAGCCAAATATTTTAAAAATCATGAACTGGGCACCCGACGCGATTGGCGACGCGCGCATCGATATCGCATTGGGCCACTGGTTTAGCCAACACGATTACCGATGCGGCGCATCGATATCGCGTTGGGCCACTTTTTTGCTCACCCAAACTCATCTCAAACGTGGTCTAAAAAATCTGAAACTTTCCCAGAACAACCCTTTTACACTCCTGAAAATGAATCAACCTAAAAACCAACGTCTTAAGGTCAAAACGACCAGTCTAGAAATCTTTAAAGCTTAAGAGCTTAAAATAAGGCTAAGTCATTTCAAAACTTTTAAAATTTTGGATAAATAGCTCCTTAAACATGCCACCAAACGAGATATTAATTCAAGAATATTACGGGGCGTCACAGTAGCCATAGAGGAATTTCTTCTAAGTAGCCTACTTATATCACAAAAGCAAGGACTACTAGGATTCTTGGGAGATAAAACATGAAACTCCAATTTATCTTTGTGAAAACTAGAGTTTCTCATCGCTTTAATACCTAAATTGACCCATGCACTTGTCTACATTTAACCTCCATTATGCTATCGGAATGTTACACCTCACATTTTAAGTTATAGTTGTTTTTTGAGGTGTTATGACTACATACTTGAGCTTAATGAACTTCAGATTTAGTTGGAAATCAAATTGGGATGATTTGTATATGTTTTGGAGGTTATAGGAGCGTAAATCGTACGCGGGGACGAAGACTTCACTGCTGCAACATTACAACAGTGAAAAAGGAATGAAGAAGGGTAGCAAGAAACAAGCCACTTCTCATTAACTTGCCAAGTCCAGGGGAATCATATGGTATACTCATTTGTTATGCCAGAACGTTCGCTAGTTCTAGCAATAGGATCGGGTGCGTGCCACGTCTAGGATCTCAGCTCGGGGGTGACACAAAACAAAAATAATATATCCAACACAAAAGAAGTTATGATTTTTTCCTCCAACCATAACGGAACACCAGCCCACCTAATTTACCATGTCAATGTTTATTATAATATCAAGGAAACAAGAAAACCCATAAAATTGAAGTCTTTTACAGATTTTCAAATCATAAATAAATGAGTGTGCATATCTGTAGGAAATTATATATTAGTTTGCCTTAACATTATTGTATTTTGAGGATTATAATTAGATCATCATACAAGTTAATACTCATAACTAATAGTTATATGACGTACCTCTGAATTGTTTGCTTTCTCCTTCTCTCTTTCTCCATCAGTTTCCATGATTGTAAGTTTCACTGGTCAGTGTCTTTCAAATTCTCTGAATCTGATGTATAAAAGTAGATACAAATTTTATTAGGTGAAAAAGAAAGAATCACATTGCAGAAAATGTACATCATTGTAGACATAAATAACTTAAGTCAAATTATTTTTTGTCTGAAGAATTTCTACTCCAAATACAGATGTGACTAATTTTTTCAATTGGGTCCTAATAATACGGGTACCGAATACTGAGTGGCAAACTTAAAAAAATAGTTTCTTTAAGGCTAAAGACCTGAATACCCCCTCTCAATTGGGAAAGGAACATAGATGATCATTAAAAAACTTCTCAGCTTTCTATGATACCTACATGATTTATATCATATACTGACAGGGTATCATAAAGAATTAGTGTGCGACCTTAGATATAATTATACTTTTTAATTTTTATTTGCAAAAGATTTTCTGAAGTAAGCTACTTGTGTGCAATCTCTAGCAATTTCTCAAAGAAAAAGATATCAAATATCGCTTTTAAGAAAGCGTTCTACATGTGTTTCAATCCTCAATTTTATAGAAAAGTATTTCACACAAGTTTGCTTTCTTCGCAATAGCCTGATGGATCTATTGTGAGTTAGTATAGGACCTAGATCTGTTGCAGATTTATGCAGTCTTATTTATAGTCAAAAAGTGAAAGAGTTTGCCATCAAAATCTGAGATCTTTAATTAAGAGTTACGAATTTGATTCATCTCGCCACACCCCTAGTTGTCCAATAAGAGAAAAATCTCTTGTTATATCTTTGATTCATATTGAAAATGACAACCTAGTTAATTTCCAATAGATTATAGGGAATCAAAAGAAATAAGAGACCTTCAACACAATCTTACCGTTTGATTGACCTCTCAATTACTTGTTTGAGAGATAGTATTTTTGAAAAGTAGTGAAGAAAGTATGCGATGATATTCAGAAAGATATTTTGTGAGAGTAGCTGAAGTAATTGACAAATGAACTTGAAAGGCCACCAACACTACGAAGAACCAAATAGAAATCAACAACTAATCCTTAGATTAACATACTATTCATAGACTTTTCAAGTCTTTTTAATAACCATTATCTTCTTAGTCTTCTCAATCAATTGCAAAAAATATTTATTTCTACATTCATATTACAAGTTGACTTGTTAGCTTGTGAATGTAGATGATGATGTTTGATAGTTTTATTGACAGGGTCAAGTTACATTTCATCTCTTTTTTGGTATTATGAGAATGAAATAATTGTTAAAAACACACACGAAGTATCATTTTTTAGTGAGTTTATCACCTCAAGTACCATTTGTTCCCTTTTCCTACATAAATTATCACCATATATGTATTAAAACACATGTACATCAACTATAAATTGTTCCCTTTTCCACACGAACTATGATCACCATCTTACCTTTTGACATATTTTTGTGAGATAAGGTGAAGTAGTAGGCTGAAGAAGCAGTTGAAAGGACAACAACAGAAAGAATAATCAAAAACATAGATCTAGATTTACAATTCCAGGATAATTAAAATATAATTCATTGACATTTGAATTATTTTTAATACACGTTATCATCTTAGTCTTCTTAATCAATAGTTAATTCTGCTGCTTCGACCACCAAAGGATGTGGTGCAGCGGATGAGGCTGCTCCTCCCTTAACTAGAGGTCTCGGGTTCGAGCCCTGAGTATGGAAAAATCCTTGGTAGGGAGTGCTTCCTCCGGAATGGGCCCTACGCGGGGAGAATCAGGATTGTTCGGACTCCAATGTGGGTACCGGACACCGAATGGGAAGCCAAAAAAAATTTTGCTGCTTTGTGTGAATGCTTCATGATAATATTGTATTATTCGGATATATAAATACATTTCAATGTCTATTTATTCAACAAACAACAACATATCCAGTGTAGCCCCACCAATGGAGTCTTAGAAGGATGGTGAGTACGCAGCTTACCCCCTATCTTATGAAGGTTGAGAGACTATTTTATTTCTTGTAGCTCTTCATTTACCTACTTTGTGATGATCAATATCCAATTTTCACAGGTAAAGTGTACGCAGTCCATACTACTACCTCAGATAAAATATAGAGGTTGTTTCCAATAGACCCCTGGCTCAGAACATATAACAGTATATCAAACAAAAAACATAAAAGCACAGAACAAAATGGGATAACACAATGCTAAATAATAAAGGAAATAAGATACCCACAAGGAACTACTATAAACTATCTATCCAAAATTATAGACATCACTGAAACACCACAAACAAGAAATTCCAGGCGCAAATACAAACAAATCACTCTTTCCTACTACTAACTGTTGAACTCCTACCAACCTTCTACCTTAATCCAAGTCCTCCACACCTTGCTATCAAGGGCCATGTCCTCCATAAGCTATAACTGCTCCATATGATGCCTAATCACCTCCCTCAACTATTTCTTCGGCCTACCTCTACCACGCCTAAAACCATCCATAAAGAGGGTGATTTTAATAAATAGAATTTTGAGGTATATTCAAACAAGAAATCCCAAAATTGAACCAAAATCGACACATATATTTTAAGTCCTACTTGATGAGAAATACGATTGGACAGTGGTGAAGAAAATAACCTATGGTATTCAGAAAAAAATGTGAGAGAAGTTGAAGTAATTGGCTTAATATGTACTTCAAAGGCCAATATCAGAAACAAGAATCAAGAATAGCTTGCTAGAGATTGACAATGACAACATTACTAAAATAAAATTCATAGACTTTTGAAGTCTTTTTAATTAATACACATTATCCTATTAGTCTTCTTAATCAATGCTAAAATTTACTTGCACATCTCGTCTTGAAAATATCTGATCTGTAAATTGTAATATAATATACTCTAATCCAATAAAAAGCAGAGCTAGATAGATCTAGCCAATTTTTATATAAGTAAACAGTCAAAAATGAGAAGAAGAAAAAAAAATATTTAATTTGTTTTCTGTAATTACCATAAGGTTGATGTGATGTGACGAGTTTAGCAATCAATGTGATTCACAGATGATGCAGTAGTAAATTAGTTATTTAATTGTTGCTCCTACACTTTGGCAATTGGCATTTTATATCTCCGAGTTGGATGCTTCCGCATGTCTTTAAGTTCTTTTTCAGTGGCTCGATATATCTCTTGCATTATTGCTTTATGTCACTTGGAATGGATGTGATTGCAGGTGCTAGATTACGTTGAAGATAGCGGTCTTGAGGAGATTGCCAACTCTTGTAAGGAACTTCAAGAGCTTAGGGTGTTCCCTTCTGATCCATTTGCTCCAGGACCAAACGTATTGATACAAAAGTGTGTGTATCACGAGAGTCAAGCCAGCACAAGAACACAAGAATAACAAGATGAACAACAACAATGCTAGTGAATTGAAATAGGCCACACACGGCTTCACTAGACTTCAAGGTTTACAAAAAATGACAAGATGATAGAGATTACAATAACAACAACAAGAGCAACAAAGTGGCATCAACTATAGTGAATTGAAAATAGCCCCACACGGCTTCACTATGTTACCACAAAAACAACAAGATTACAAAATTAAAGAGAGTAACTAGACATACAATATTCAAGAATCTAAGAACCCTAACAATGTGAAAGGACCCTAAGATTAAAGAATATTATCACCAAGATCTTACTTGGACTAAGAGGAACTCAATGACCTCAAAATCCTAGTTTCTAGCCAAGATTCAACCCAAGTGTCACTCCAATTGGGAATTTCGGTTTTGAGCTTCTCCAATGGAAGAGAAAAGTTCAAAATATTACAAGTCTTGTGTTCTCAAAATATCATGAATGAACTACCACAAGACTAGCCCTAACAAATGACTTATATAGTCAATTACAAAGGAGGGACAAAAGACCAAAATACCCTTGGCATTAAGAGGGTGGGTTTGGGGTGTTTTGTTGGGCCTCTTCACTTTTTAATAAGTATAGGCCCTTGGATGGGATCACAAGGACCTCACACAAGGCCAAGGATGTGAACAAGGCTTGGAGTCGTTGCAACTCATGCGCTTGGCTTCGTGTGGAACGTCTCGAGCTAGGAATTCTCGTATCAGAGGTAATGTGCGTAGACAAGAAACCGTTTGAAAAAAAAAAAAGTTTCATAGCTTTTAGTGTTCTTTATGGATTTTATTTTTCACAATTCAAAAATTCAAAAAGATTTCTTTATTTTCTGCACTCCTTTGTTCAAAAACCAAAACATCAAAAAGATTTCTCGCTTTGTTTCCTTTAACATGCATTCATAAGTCACAATTTTCAAAAAAGACTTTTTAGCAGTTTTTATAAAAGAAATTGAAAAATGGTAGAAGTTTTGTACATTTCATATAGTGAAAATGCCAAAAAGATTTTCCTTCATAATTGTTGGTGTCAATTTAGTTGAAGTGTCTAATTAAAAATCCAAAAAGATTTTATTCGTTTGTCTTTGGTTGTCTCTTAAGTTAGGGTCAATCTTTTAGTTAATCGTTAATTGTCCAATCTTGAAGAACTACGCACCCCTGATTCTCCTCTTTCGGGAGTGAGATATGTAGGCAGCCTATTGTTGGTTCGGGGATCTTATTTAAAAAGTCCAAAAAGATTTTCTTCACTCTTTATTAGAGCAGGTGTCATATACTTCTTTAAAACAAAACTATAAAAAGATTTTCCTTTAATAGTTTCAAGTTTCATTTTCATATGATATTCAAATTTGAAAACCCCAAAAGATTTTTCTTAGGTAATTATAGGTTTCATTTTGTATATAGATCTGAAAAATCCTAAAAGATTTTCTTCACTCTTCATTTAGAGCAGGTGTTTATATACATCTTCTAAAAGAAAACCACAAAAAAGATTTTTCTTTAATAGTTTCAAGTTTTATTTTTATATGAAATTCAAAATTGAAAATCCAAAAAGATTTTTCTTTGGTAGTCACAAGTTTCATTTTTTGTATAGGGATTTAAACCTGAAAAATGCAAAAAAAAAACATTTTTTTCGTCAATTCTTTTGACAAATTGTTATTTTCTTTTATTCTTAAAATTTTGAGGAAAAGAAAAAAAAAAGAAAACAAAGAGGTCAATTGGCCATTTTGGCAAGACTTCACGAACTACGCACACCTGATTCTTCTCTCTCAGGAGTGAGATACGTAGGCGCCCTTCTTGGATTCGGTGATCTTTTTAAAAAGAAAAGAAAAAAGAGGTTTTGAAAAAGTGTTGAACTCTAACACATTTGTTGTTTTTTGTTGAGTCAGTTTAAGGTGGTTGATTTGTGGTATTCTGGCTGGTTCTTCACATCACACCAAATCCAAAGGGTTAGTTGTGTCCAACAAAGATATAGAGAGTGACATCATGGATCAAACACAGAATCAGGAAAATGAGAGTTTGAAGCAAGAGATTAGGAGGCTAAGACAACAAATGACAGAAATACATCGAGCTTGGGCTAGTGGGTTGCCTCCTCCTTCATTTCCCTTTATTGATCCTACAAATACGTCGAGTTTTTCACCAAAATATCAAAGTCAGTTACTGTTGTTGCACCACAACATGACTCAGAATTCATTCTAAGCTAAAAGCATCTTTGATACCATTTGAAGGGGGGTGCGAATAAATCAGATAACTTAAATAGATCTATTATAGCTCTAATGGATCTATTTTTGTTTGTGCATGGATATTTCTTAACTTCTCTAAACATTTTTATTTTTAATGTATTTATTTTAATTTTATTAATGTTCATATTTTGGGGGGTGATTAGATGGTTTTTGATTAAATGTTTTACTATAATATTCTTTAGTTTTTCCTCTTAGCCTTTGTAATTCTTGTATATTATTTTGGAGGTATTCTAAATATTTTATATCTTTTGTTGTAAAATATTCAATTAAATTTTCTTTCATAAGTATTTCTGTCAATCTTATTTCTTCCATATCTTGTCTCCAATATTTTAAATACTCATAGTCTATCATTTTAACCTAAAGTAGTTGTGATACTGCAAATTTCTTTGTAATAATTTACTGTAATTGTACTATATCTGATATTAAATTCTACGTTATCTATTTCGTTAATTATCCTGTCATTTTCGTCTATGAATAATTCTATGTCTAAATCATATTCTAAACTGTCTTTTAATTCTAGTTCTTTTATGATTTTATTTATTCAAATTAATCTTTCTTTTAATTGTTCTTTTCCTTTTCTAAGATGGTTTCTCTAATTAATTTCTTCGTATAGCCAACTTTGTTTTTCTCCAACTCTTTGAATATATTCTAGCATTTCTTAATTTGTATAATATCAATCTGAATAATTATCTAGGTAGTAGTAGTGATTTTCATCACTTAAGTATATTTCTCCTAACTCGTCTTCTATCTGATTTATATCGAACTCTTCATCTTCAATGTTAAATATTTTTTCTCATATTATTTTTTTTTACGTCTATAATTTCTATATCTCTAAGTATGTATAAAACTAGTACTTCAAAATTATCTATCATTTAAGTGGGTTAATTAAATGTTTTTTCATAATTTTCTTTAGCTGTTTGTTTTAATCTTATTAATTCCTCTATATTTTCATTAAGATATTCTATATATTTTATATCTGTGATTCTCATATATTCTTCTAAATTTGTTTTCATTAGTTTTTCTATTAATTGTATATTTTTCATATCCATTTTTCCAATACTTTAAATATACATAATTTATCATGGTTGATGTGTAGGTTTTGTATGTAAGTACTTATAAGAGTAGTTAGGTAGGTGAAGTATGTAATTTATTCTAGTCATAAAATATTTATCAAATATTTTTTTCCAATATGATTTTTCTTATATCTACAATTTCTATATCCTTAAGTACAAACAAAACAAGTATTTTAAATTTATCTACCATTTCGTCAGATAAATAAGTATTCATTTTTCATATGATGCTTTTTCAAAATATTCCCTTCAATCATACACATAACAAAATATGACCATTTTAGATTACTATATACTAGATTATTCTTAAATAACATGTTCTTCAGTCACTATTAGCATGGTAATCTGGATACTTTTAAGCCTACTACATTCACAACACCACATGTCGTCTGTGATCTTGTTGCTCAATCCTCTACTTGGACTTCCATACTGGCTCGCCTAATGGTTGTGCATCCCTATGCTGCTAGTGAACCTATATTCAATACTCTTGGTGATCATTGTTATACTCCTGAGCCTGCTTTTAAGTTAACTGGACCACCAAAATTTCTTAACAAGAAGTTCAATGTGCCAGAGGAGTCGGAGAAAATGGTTGGAAAAATGAAGAGTGCAGAAAATACTATGAAAAATTCTCTAGGACCTGCGGGTAAAGAAGATGTTTCGTACAAACACTCGGGCATGCCTTCAAGTTCTAACCTTCCTCCAATCTTTGAGATGTCAAAATTTGAGGAGAAAGATGGGCATTAGGAATCCGTGAAACATTTGGGACAATATTACAATCAATTAAAGGAAACTGTAGGGAAGAAAAATGAGAAAGATGACACTGCTATTATAGTTGGAGAACAGGCATATCCAAGAAGACGACTTTGTCATTGCCGCCAGTCTAAAGCCCAAGTTCATACCCAAGCTCTCCATAATCACTCCTAAAATTTATTATACTCTTTTTCCCCACCTCTATATCTAGTATATTACGCACAATCATATGTTCAACTCCCTTCTTACCCAAATGGCGTGCACAAACTCTTCAAATTCATCCTCTAATTCCACAAACATACCAAAGCCCTTCTAGGCCCGATGTTCGATCCAAGTTAAACAATGAAATAAGGCAGAAATTGAGGGATAATTTTACACCAATTGAGAGTCGTATGCCAGTTTATTTCAGAGATTGGCACAGCGAGACATGATCACTCCTCTCCTTGGGTATAATCCTGACCCGCATTCAAAAAGTTTTGATCCTAATGTACGATGTGCATATCATTCTGATGTTCAGGGTCACAGTATTGAAGATTGTCGTGGTTTGAAAGAGAAATTGAAAAGATGACTCAAGACAAATTTATTATGGTGCAGAACATTGAAAGTGAGGAAAGCTCTAGTCATGTTGATATGCAAACCAGTGGCTAAGATGTCAGGCTGAGCAATTGAGAAGTATCCCTACTAGGTAGAGGTCTGGTAGTTTGTTTTATTTTATTTTTTGTTATCCGAATTATTTCAGGGTTGTAGTTCGGGATCTATGTTGTCTTATCCATTTGTCGTTATGTTCAAACCCTTCTATCTTTTATTTTAATTAAATGAAGTGTCCCTTTTTCCTTTGTGTTTTAATATGTGCTGTTTGTTTGTTTTCTTTACACATTACATTTTATGTTGACTCTAGTGATATGACATACTAACGGAATTTTCAGTCAGATCTTAAAATCTAGTTTAAGCATGAAAATTGAATTAGAGGGTTAAAGTTAGAAAAAGAAAGCATCTGAGAAAACAGGTAGAGTGCTGAGACATTTGGTGACAAGTTCAAGCCTTCTTTGAAAATTAAGGCAATTATTTTGAGAATCACAAGAATAACTTGTCATCAATTGAAAAACATAGCTCAATTAGGTCAAATAACGGATGTGTAATTCCGAGGGATAGGAAAATCAACTCCATGAAAGCATGAGTCGTTCAATGTGAGGGATGTACAACAAAGGTGGAGTTGTATGTTTGACAGGTGTAGAAGAAGAGGGGGCACCCATGCTTGGGGAAAGTTAGTATTGTAAAACATGTCATAAGTGATATTGATTAGGCACTTTCACATTGCATGATATGTACTAGCATCTTCAAAGATTGATATGACGAAGGCAATTTATTCTTCTATTCAAATATTGTGTCATCCTTTGTTTACCATATTTGAGATTTAGTTCTATTTTCTATCATACCCCTCTTTTGGAATCAAGATAGAGTCAGCAAAGTAAAAAAAAAGTGTCGAGTAAAAGACTAGAGTCCGAAAAGTTTTCAAAAAAAAGAAGAGTGAAAAAAAATGTGTCCAAAAAGAAAAAAAGAGTGTCAAGATAAATAGAGTCAGAAAATTCCCAAAGAAAAGGAGTCAATAAAAGAAACGTAGAAGAAAAAGAAATTAGAATCAAGCAAAGCAAGCTGCCAGAACTACGCATGACCTGATTTTCCTCTCTCGAGGGTGAGATACGTAGGCTGCCCTACTCCAGGCTTGGTCCAACCAAATAAACAGTTTAGAATTGCCCAGTCAAAAGAAAATGAGCATGAGTTAATCCTCATTATTTGAGTCGATTCCAAAATTTGTAAGTCCTACCCCACTTCAAGCGTCGTTTGGGCCCCATGCCATCCTTTCTTTCTAACCCTATCCAAAAGCAAAGTTACAACTAAAGAAAGACCTTCAGATCAATCTTTCAGGATGTTAAGGCTAAGCATGAAAGGGATATGATGATGCATTTGTGTAACGCCCCAAAAAACGGGTCCCGGAGTGTCACACGGTGCTTGAGGATACGAGTAGCCCCAAGCTAACCCTTTGATCCATTTTCATTCAGTTCAACACAAATCAATGGGGTTTCCATAAATAACCCTCAAATATCAACAGAGTAATCATCATCCAAGAATAAAAGAATTTCAGAAAGATAACAAAATACGACTTATTAGTCAACTCCCAACATCTATACTAGTCTGACAAGCCTCTAAGAAAATCAATAAAACCAGCGAGCCATTGAGACATCCCCCAACTGACTCATACTCAGTTATCAAATGTAAACAATTCTGTGAAACCAACATCAGACATCACATCCTCAGAACATGAGGACTCACCACAACAGAGGATGTAGAACAGTGT
>NW_025831639.1:78249-79747 GCF_002878395.1 Capsicum annuum | reverse complement strand
AATAATCATCATAAGATATGGGTTCATGCTTCAAATTCGTAAAAATCAAATAAAAATCATGCCTTTGTAAAGAAAATTACTTTTGGCCACAAGAACGAAAGAGAGTTCTTGTTGAAAAACCCCACATACCTTGAATGATGAACTTTAGATCCATACTCATTTTTCAGATGTTAATCGTGCCTTTGAATGATGGTTCTTGGAGTTCTTGAACTACGAACTTGGAATCTTGAATAAATTTGCAGAATTAATGGAGAACTTTGGAGGTTCTTGAAGTTGGATGTAGGAGCTTAGGGTTTTCTTTTTGAGGGAATTTGATTAAGTATAACATATAATACTTCTAATAGGCCTTAATATAGGGTTTGGACGGATTTTGGGTGAGGGAAAATGACCCAAACGCCCCTAAAAATCAAATAATTCTTGAATCTGTCTTTTGGTGGACTGTTTTGATAGTCTGAAGTAGATCAACCATAAAGGTTTACTCCGATATCCAAATTAGATGAAACCAATTTAATTAGAAAGAGTACTCTCATATCTTTCTGTTGATCTATAGTATCTCACCCAGATCATTGTGTATGAGGAGTTATGATCGTTTGAAGTTGACCCAAAAATTCGCTTTTGATAGGCTGAAGTAGATCGACCATAACTTTTTGCTCCGATATCCAAATTGGATGAAAGCAATTTCATTGGAAAGAGGACTCGCAGAGCTTTCCGTTGATATATAGTAGATCACCCAGATAATTATGTACAAGGATTTATGATCGTTTAAAGTTGGAGCAAAAATACATCAGGCCTCAGTACTTTTTCCTGCACATTTTACTGTTCACTACTATTCACGGTTCGATCAGAATGTTCATAACTCGTCGCTCGGTTGTCCGTTTTGGATGATCCACATATCGTTGGAAAGCTTATTTGATACTCTACACAATGATTGGTAATAATATAAGACATTATACTTGGAAAATTTATAACACATTCTAGAATATAAAACCCAACACGTTTACGCACAAAATTTCAACGAAAAATTTTTTGGGGTATTACATCATCCCCCCTTGGAAACATTCATCCTCGAATGACACTAGACATGCCAAGATTAGATAGGGAATAGAGAATACAGCTGAAACCATTCGTTAGAATCATCACCACATCGTTTCTCGCTCCGAATGCCACATAGAATGCATAAATTCAAGAAACTACAGCTGAACACACAATAAATGACAGCTGAACTGTTGAAACTTTTATCAGAAGTGCATCATTTAGAAAAGAACGGTACCTTCGGCTTGATCGGAGTTCACGAAAAATAGGTGCGGGTACTTGGATCGCATAACCGCCTCAGCTTCCCAAGTTGCACCCTCAACAAATTGGTTTCGCCACAACACCTTGACCAAGGGAACTTCTTTGTTCCTTAGTCTTCGGACACTGAAATCAAGAATCTCAACAGGAATCTCATCAAAAGAAAGATTTTCTTGAATGTCAGCACTCACAGAGGAATCCACTACTA